>NC_052516.1:28588379-28642059 GCF_014356525.2 Nilaparvata lugens
AAGGGAGACGGCGGTTTGGAAATGCAGCTGCATACATTCTTCTTGCTTCGGTCGCATTGCCAAGAGCTGCTCCATACATGAAGTGAATATCGGTGTACTCCAGCGAACTAAATTCCATTACAATAATTAAATATTTGTGTAGAAGCAACGTAAGAAAATATTGAAACTGGAAATTTAAGATAGAAATAAGACCTAGGAAACGTGAGACTAAGAAATAGGAAGCACTACATCTGGTTCTTTACTTTTAATGAAACAACAATACTTTTACAAGACAAACATTATCATCTGAAAACCATTGTAAAATCATCTGTTTGCCCATATGGAGCCATACCGAGTTTCAAAGCTTCATCTTAAATACATCTGAATTAAACAATTAATATTGATCTTTAAATGGTGAAAAGTGGTCATGCATGCAGTACGAAAAAAATTAATTTCTCTGTTATTCTTCGACCAATCTTAATAAATTAGGTATCATTGGAATCGTGAAAAAATTTGCTAACTTTTTTGTCTCTTGTAAATTTTCTGTAAAATGGACGGTTTTCGAGATATTCGCCATCAAAAATTTAAAATGGCCGCCATTTTGAAAAATTTCAACGAAAAATTTTTTTTTTATTTTTTATAGTTGAGTCTTTATAGCATAAATATTCATGCCAAATTTCAGATCAATACAACATTTCGTTCTTGAGATAAAAATTTTAAGTGAAAAAAACAAAATGGCAGCTATAAGGATAACCGCTGAGTTTTGGACACTTCAAATATGACATTTGTAGTCTCCTAGCATCCAGGTACAATACCCTAAAATTCTCGACACTACTTCTGAAACACCCTGTATATTGTTTTATATTATATTGTATTGACATAGTTTTTTGTGTATTATTTTTATTGATAACTCTAACCTATTAATAATTTAACAATATTAAACCTCCATTTAAATGGTGGTTGGCACCTCATGCCATGTCCGATTACAAGATTTGGCAGAAATAGCTGAGAACTGGAAAATGAGCCGAAAATACGAAGTTTTTGGGCCACTCTGTATCTAGCACAAGGAAATTTTGAATATTGTTCCAAACAGGGAGGGATTGCAGAAACTACAAAACGGAATTAGTTAAGGGCTTCCGGCGAGTGATTAGTTCTATAGATGTCCATCTGACATGGGTCAATGTAATTTTCGTATTGTTATTTAGAACGTTGACTGATTTATTCTTTAGCGCTCTTTTACTCTTCTCTCTTTCACTCATTCTCTCACACACACTCTCTCTCTCTCTCATTCACACCCTCACCCCCGCTCACTCTTTCTCATTCTTTCTCTCGGCTCTGGTTCGCCCTCTAAATAAAGTTCCATCACCCAATAAAGTTGAGTATTTTAGACCAATCAGTATTTTACCTGCATTGTCCAAAGTGCTGGAAAGACTCATTCATGCTCAAGTTGTAAAATTTCTAGACAACAATAGTAAGCTTCATAACTTTCAATCAGGGTTTATAAAATTCCATTCAACTGAGACAGCTCTGCTTCGTGTCACTGATGATATAAGGTTAGCTATGGACCAAAGAAAATGCACCATCCTCACCATATTTGATTTTTCTAAAGCATTTGATACTGTTGATCATACAGTCCTTCTGAATAAGTTGGCTATTCTTGGTTTCAGTCACAACTCGTTAGTTTGGTTTAAATCCTATCTATTAGGTAGGGAACAATGTGTATCTGTCGGTGACAAAAAGTCTACTTGGAAAAACGTTATGCATGGAGTACCACAAGGTTCAATTTTAGGCCCTCTCCTCTTCACTTTGTATGCTAATGACCTTTCTTCCATTATCAAATTCTCCAGTTTCCATACTCATGCAGACAACCTTCAAATCTATTTAAGCTGTCCCATAACAAAAATTGATGAAACAGTTAGAATAATGAATCAGGATATCAATTCGATAGTGGAATGGACAAAGAAAAATGGCCTTAAGCTTAATCCCATCAAAACACAACCCATTATAATTGGATATATTCTTGTCTTATAAACAATATTGACCTTGAATCGATTCACGAAATAAGTGTAGATGGTAATGACATTCCTTACTGTAGCTCAGTTAAAAATATAGGCATCATTGTGAATAATACTCTTAACTGGTCAGAACAAGTGAACAAAAGATGTAAAAAGGTATTTTCAGCCATGCGTGCATTGAAGAAAATGCATGATATTCTCCCTAGAAACATTAAATTATTATTGGTTCAACCTCTCATCTTCCCACATTTAATGTATTGTGATTCTGTTCTTAACGATATGCAAGTCACTCTGAATGATAAACTACAGCTTTGCCAAAATTATTGTCTACGTTTCGTCTACTCTCTCCAATGCCATGATCATATCACCCCAGCCCACATTGTTAGTTCAACATTGAAGCTTCCCAATCAAAGGCTTTTTCGAATAGTCAAACTTGTTAGAGATATCTTGAAATACGGTAATCCGAACTACTTAAAAGATGATTTCAAATTTGTCTCTGAAGGTAGAAGGATAGATGCTTCACATACTAGAACCGGAGAACTCTGACTGAGAAGGATTTTGTGAAAATAGTAGTTTGATGATTGGGTATCCTTAAAGTACTTTCTCCGGTTCTAGTATGTGAAGCATCTATCCTCCTACCTTCAGAGACAAATTTGAAATTATCTTTAAAATAGTTTGGATTACCGTATTTCAAGATATCTCTAACAAGCTTGACTATTCGAAAAAGCCATTGATCTGGAAGCTTTAATGTTGAACTAGCAATGTGGGCTGGGGTGATATGATAATAGCGTTGGAGAGAGTAGACAAAACGTAGACAATAATTTTGGCAACGCTGTAGTTTATCATTCAGAGTGACTTGCATATCGTTAAGAACAGAATTACAATACATTAAATGTGGAAAGATGAGAGATTGAATCAGTAATAATTTAATGTTTCTAGGGAGAATATCGTGCATTTTCTTCAATGCATGCATGGCTGAGAATACCTTTCTACAAGTTTTGTTCACTTGTTCTGACCAGTCAAGAGTATTTTTCATAATAATGCCTAAATTTTTTACTGAGCTACAGTGAGGAATGTCATTACCGTCTACACTAATTTTGTGAATCGATTCAAGGTTAATATTGTTTATAAGACGAGAATATCCAATTATAATGGGTTGTGTTTTGATGGGATTAAGCTTAAGGTCATTTTTCTTTGTCCATTCCACTATCGAATTGATATCCTGATTCATTATTCCCACTGTTTCATTAATTTTTGTTATGGGACAGCTTTAATATATTTGAAGGTCATCTGCATAAGTATGGAAACTAAAGAATTTGATAATGGAAGAAAGGTCATTAGCATACAAAGTGAAGAGGAGAGGGCCTAAAATTGAACCTTGTGGTACTCCATGCATAACGTTTTTCCAAGTAGATTTATTGTCACCGACAGATACACATTGTTCCCTACCTAATAGATAGGATTTAAACCAAACTAACGAGTTGTGACTGAAACCAAGAATAGCCAATTTATTCAGAAGGACTGTTTGATCAACAGTATCGAATGCTTTAGAAAAATCAAATAGGGTGAAAGATGATCTTCGACGCTAAGAGGAAGCTGAAGGGTTCCGGCGTCACCATGACGGCGACGGCCGACCGTCATGGGCACAGGAATGTCTGGTCATCTGACGGGAGGATTAAGATCTCTATTGGCGAGGGAGGATCCAAGAGGGTCCACACAGTCGAGAGGATGACCGACCTTCAAAAAATAAAGGTAAATTAAATCATTTCATGATTTGATGACTAAGGTGCCCTTCTATACAATAATAGGAAATTTGTATTAATAGATTTCACAGTAGATATACCTTGGCATTTTCCATGAGCTGTCTTTCTGTTCTATAAATGGATCTTTCCACTACAATTTATGATTGTATACAAGGCAATTATTTCAAACGGAAGAGATCCACATTTGTTAATACTGATTAATAATTTATCTTGATATCAATTCCCAAAACTACGTTCAATGCATCAACTACTTTTCTCCAGAGGGTACTAAGAAAATCATTATCTCTAGTCTTACTAATAATTATATCTCTTACCAAAATTATTTCCATAATTAATAATTTTCGAAATGCTGAATTTCAAATAAATTGGATTATTAACATACGTTATAGATATAGATGTAATCTATAGGTATAGATAGTAATCTCTTCTAAATTAGGTGTACATAATGATATCTTCTACTATTGCCACAGCTCGAACAATAGAAGCTAATGTGTGAAGAGTTATTGATAGAACAGAGGGGTGGGTAGTCTGTTCATATGCTTATAAAGGGGCTGTGTTTCATTTCACGTTATCTTAGACATTCATCACTAAAATATTACAGTACTCAATCTACTACTTTTATCGTTATTGCAACTCCCAAAAGTTAATTATACTTCTAATACTATATAATATTTTTTAAACTTCACCGTTCAATCCTATTTAAAACTCATCTAAAATAATCTAGCTCTTTCGCAAGTGTCTCCTTTACTTCTTATTTTTCTTTCTCATTTCTCTTCTTAATCTTATAGTTATTATGATTACTAGAATATTGTTGTAATTTTGCAATGTGATTTTTGTGATTTTTGTGACTTGTGACTTTTGCAATGATGATTATTATTCTTTTCTATTCTTCTTCGTCTTCTTCCTCTTCTTCTTCTCCTCCCCTTTCTTTTTCTTTTCTTCTCCTTCTTCTTTCCTTGATCAATCCAAGATCACAATGTGATGTTCTGTTTCTTATTCTATAGTTCAGTTTCATAAGCTCTTCTCAATTATGCACATTCCTTCTTTCTCTTCTCTTCTCCCCTATTATTATCATTATTTTCCCTGTGATTTTCCCACTAGCTATCCAAATGTTCAAATGTTCGTTTCTCTTTCTAGCTCTATTTCTCTTTTTACCTATTTTCTTTCTATCTGATTACTTTCCACTAATATCCATATTTATATTCGGTTCTTTCTCACATTAAATCATACTATTCCTCTTCCATTTTATGCAAATATTATTCATTATCAGTTGTATTATGTATCTTTTCTCAATTGATAACTTTCTTCAAAGATTTTTCGTTTTTCTGCTGGCTTTTTCTTCTCTTTTGCAGTTTTTAATGGATCCATTTCGCTCTATCTCCACCTTGAACACGATCTTCCACTACCGGATTCCATCTCTCTCTATCTCTAATTGGACTCGATTTTCCACCACTGGATTTCATCTCTCTCTGTCTCCACTTGGACTCGATCTTTCCACTACTGGATTCCTACTCGCACAATCTTCACTTTGACTCGATCTTCCACTACTGGATACCTTCTCGCTCTACCTCCACTCGGACTCGATTCTTCCACTACTGGATACCTACTCGCTCTATCTCAACTTGGACTAGATCTTCCCACTACCAGTTCTTCCTCAATCTTCATCTTATTCACCATTAGGATTATTCATCACCGTATCTCCACAGATCACAACATCTACATCTTATTGATGTGTTCAGTGAATTTTTTGAACTAGTGATTTTAAAATAGTGATGGGAGAAGAACTGTCAAGGCATACAGGATGCACTCGAATCAAGAGACTTTTTCATTTAGGTTAAGTTTTATCAGTTTCATCCCCATTTTCCCCGTCATGTGTCGTTCTGAGGTCGGTTCATGATTGGTCTGCTGCTTCCATGATGCCTCTCACTGACACGTCAGCTCGCTCGCCTTCAAGTAGGTATGATTATTTCAATAATAGTAATAATGATGCAGGTATGTTTCTAGCAAATAAGCTCCACTCTTCCAAAAAACTTTTCAAGGCTGCTCACCTTAACGTCCAATCCCCCAGCTGCCACATTGATGAACTCAGAGCAATCTTCCATTTTCAGGACTTCAATATAATTGGAATTTCCAAATCATTTTTGAAGCCTAGTATTTCATCAAATTTTGTTGCATTACCTGGATATAATCTTTTCCGGAATGATAGATTAAATAAAGCTTGTGGGGGTGTAGCAATTTATGTGAAAGATGGTATCAAAACAAAAGTTTCAATCACATCTAAACAAGAGTATTGTTCCAGACCAGAGTTTATGCTACTTGAATTATCCTTATCTAGTACTGATAAATTACTCGTTGGTATCTGTTATCGCCCACGAAAAAAAGGTCATTTTACAGATTTTGAAAGTGCCTTGCTTTCTCTTATGCCTTGTTATAGCCGTATACTAGTTATGGGGGATATGAACACCGATTTGAACATGACAAATCGTAACTTTGACTACTTTCAACTGACTACTATTTTCTAATGCCTAAACATGACTATTTTACCTCTCGATCCAACTCATCATACTAATGAATCTGACACACTCATTGACCTTCTCATTGTTAGTGATCCTAACGAGGTTGTTCAAGCAGGCCAAATCCCAGTCCCAGCTATTTCTGGACATGATTTGATCTACTGTGTACTTTCCCATAAGATACCTAAGCCAGAACAGAAAATTATCACTTATAGAGACTTCAAAAACTTTGATGAAGCCGCCTTCCTGACTGATGTGGCTCAGACTCCATGGCATCAAATTGAAGCATTACCCTCAGTTGATGACATGGTCAAGACTTTCGAGAATTGGACTTTGACTTTGTATGACAAACATGCACCTTATGTGACAAGGAGGATTAATAGAAAACGACGAGTACCGTGGATGACTGAAGACATACTTAAGATGATGGGACGTGGAGACAAAGCACATAGAAAATTTAAAAAGACATTTGACTTGGACAGTTTGATAGAGTATAGGAGCCTTAGAAATAGAGTTAAACAGGAATTACGGAACTCAAAGATTAGGTACTTGAATTCGTTTATGACAAACAATAGACAAGACTCTAAATCACTTTGGCAGGGAATAAAAGGATTCGGGCTTGGCAAACAGAAATCGAATCCACAAATTGACTTACCATTGAACAATATAAATGACCATTTCGTTTCACACTCTAACCAACGCGACAAAGTTGTCATTGCTAATCATATCAATGATCTTGAAAAGCAGGTTACAAACTTAGATTTACCAATTACTGATCAATTTCATTTCCATCCAATCTCAGAAGAAGACACTTTCAGAGCAATTCAACATATTCATAGTAATGCTACGGGTGTAGACAAAATTCCTATTAAATTTATCAAGAAGATGTTATTTGCTGTTTCACCAACCATTACATATATTTTCAACAAGTCACTTGAAGAAGGCATTTTCCCTGAAAACTGGAAGTTTGCTCTGGTTCACCCTCTAAATAAAGTTCCATCACCCAATGAAGTTGAGGATTTTAGACCAATCAGTATTTTACCTGCATTGTCCAAAGTGCTGGAAAGACTCATTCATGCTCAAGTTGTAAAATTTCTAGACAACAATAGTAAGCTTCATAACTTCCAATCAGGCTTTAGAAAATTCCATTCAACTGAGACAGCTCTGCTTCGTGTCACTGATGATATAAGGTTAGCTATGGACCAAAGAAAATGCTCCATCCTCACCCTATTTGATTTTTCTAAAGCATTCGATACTGTTGATCAAACAGTCCTTCTGAATAAATTGGCTATTCTTGGTTTCAGTCACAACTCGTTAGTTTGGTTTAAATCCTATCTATTAGGTAGGAAACAATGTGTATCTGTCGGTGACAATAAATCTACTTGGAAAAACGTTATGCATGGAGTACCACAAGGTTCAATTTTAGGCCCTCTCCTCTTCACTTTGTATGCTAATGACCTTTCTTCCATTATCAAATTCTTTAGTTTCCATACTTATGCAGACGACCTTCAAATATATTAAAGCTGTCCCATACCAAAATTAATGAAACAGTGGGAATAATGAATCAGGATATCAATTCGATAGTGGAATGGACAAAGAAAAATGGCCTTAAGCTTAATCCCATCAAAACACAACACATTATTATTGGATATTCTCGTCTTATAAACAATATTGACCTTGAATCGATTCACAAAATTAGTGTAGACGGTAATTCCTCACTGTAGCTCAGTAAAAAATTTAGGCATTATTATGAAAAATACTCTCGACTGGTCAGAACAAGTGAACAAAACTTGTAAAAAGGTATTCTCAGCCATGCATGCATTGAAGAAAATGCACGATATTCTCCCCAGAAACATTAAATTATTACTGGTTCAATCTCTCATCTTCCCACATTTAATGTATTGTAATTCTGTTCTTAACGATATGCAAGTCACTCTGAATGATAAACTACAGCGTTGCCAAAATTATTGTCTACGTTTCGTCTACTCTCTCCAACGCCATGATCATATCACCCCAGCCCACATTGCTAGTTCAACATTAAAACTTCCAGATAAACGGCTTTTTCGAATAGTCAAGCTTGTTAGAGATATCTTGAAATACGGTAATCCGAACTATTTTAAAGATGATTTCAAATTTGTCTCTGAAGGTAGGAGGATAGATGCTTCACATACTTGAACCGGAGAAAGTACTTTAAGGATACCCAATCATCAAACTACTATTTTCACAAAATCCTTCTCAGTCAGTGCCTGTCGTGCATGGAATGCACTTCCTGTTTCTTTCAGGTCCATCGAGAGCCAAGCGAGCTTCATCCTGACTTTAAAAAAACATCTTTTGGAACAAATGACTGAAACTGTCCGGTCCTAGAACGATCACATGACATCCATCCCCCACCCATCCAACAAATACAAACCTTTGAACCTGTTTTAGAATGAGTGTATATATATATATATATAATATATATATATATATATATATATATAATATATATATATATATTATATAAACTCATGTTATTTCAATTATCCACTGCATACTGCTGTATATTACTGAAAGTTGATTACCCTGATCTACTTTCAGCCTACTTCATTTTATTAATCAATAATTTGATCTTATCTACCTATATAATTATTTTACTCTATCAATTTTCTGTTTTTTTCCCTCTTAAATATTTATATTAATTAAAACTTTCACAAAATTTCATTAATAAATAAATCCTTAGTTTAATTAATTGAATTAACGTTTTGGTAGAGAGTTAGTGGGGAGGATATTTTTAATATTCTTTCTGAAGAATGGACATTGATATGTCCAAAGTTCCGCCAATTTATGTAGATGCATAACAATATAATTATCTATAGTTATTATATTACAAATTACCTTTTCATATCATATACAGTTCAATAATTATTTTCTTAGTCTATATTATGTAAATTCATCTATAATTTTGCTGTATTGTGAGCTATTGTATATGAGTGTAAAAGCCAGTATATATTGTAATCTACATAAATAAAGTACTCAATCAATCTCATCTCTCTCTCTCTCTCTCTCTCTCTCTCTCTCTCTCTCTCTCTCTCTCTCTCTCTCTCTCTCTCTCTCTCTCTCTCTCTCTCTCTCGGGTTGTGTGGCAGAGAGGACCAGGAGTCATAATTCCGCCCTAATAAAGGCTCAATCAATCTCTATTTGTTTGAATCGAGGCTTCTGTCATCATTAATAAATGATACATCAGCATAAGATCACCAGCTTGGTAGGGTTTGGTGCATTCATGCTCTCATTTCATTCAAAGATTCATAATTACCTCTCTTCTTTTTTATTTGAAGTCTGATCACAATGTTTTGTAATAGGACAGTAGGAATTCTTCATGAAGAAACGACTGAAGAAACAGAAACAAACCAACTTGAAAATCAGAATAAGTTGGTTGATGAATCATTGAAGGAGTACAGGTTTGTGGTGAAATCATTCAACCCAAACACACCTTTCGAGATGTGTACCGCAGAGTTTGTCGATCAGCAAGTTACTCACCTGCTGGCAGATTTGAACGAGCAAGAGGAATTAACTGTTGGTAATGGGCGAAATGTCTGTTTGTTTTGCACAAAATATGAAGCCAGCAGGTTGAGTATACCCTGCGGTCATTGGGTGGGGTGCTATCACTGCATTTGTAATTGGGTGAGAAAGAGGCAGTATTTACAGATGACAAATGGAGATTGATCGATAAGTACTGAGTATGAGCACGGAATGAATATACCATATTGTAAGTTCTTCTATTGTTCTACCATACTGTAAGTGCTTCACTATTGTAAGTTCGAAACACATTCCAGTGTGAGAGCTTGTAGGCTATTAAGGTGCGTACAGATATACGCGACGAGAACATGAGCAATTCACTTTTAATCAGTTGACTATATCTGTATTTTTACAGAAACGGTAAGATATAGACATAAACAGCTTGGCATCAGCTAATAAAAAGTGAATTGCTCATGTTCGCGGCGTGTAAATCTGTACGCACCTTTAGATGCAATATTGTCAATTGATTGTTTCGAAATTGGTGTTTGAAGAGAAATTTCTACATTATATTCTCAGCACCAGAAAGCCACATTTGCCTAGTTCATTCAATAATGAATGGAAATTCATCAGAAATGAAGATTGTTTAGAATATAGCAGTCTATCAGAATATTTTTGTTTGCTAGTTGGAATCAATTTTAGAAGCTTTTGGAGTTGAAAATTCGAGTTTAGCAGCCTATGACACATTTCAGATCATGTAAGCAGAACATTATCATTATTCTGTTGGAGTAGGCATATCAATTGTGATAAAAATCTCATCAACTACATTAATTTGAAGATAACAGAAACATTTGCAAAGTCTTCGTCCTCAATATTTTTCATACATATTACTTTTGAACTGCCTTGGAGGCCTAAGAAGAATCAGTTATCAAGCGATGTGAAAAAATGGTTGGTTAAAATTCTCAAACTAGGGGGCCCCCTTCTTGTTATAATTATTTATAATTTATCAAGTATAATGTACCTATGTCTTCTGCAAATATGAAGAGTACTTTGTCTTCATAGTCCCAGCATGTATCTGTTTGTAAAGCACCTATGTATAAACTAATCACATCAGGACTTAAAAGTAGCCCAGTTTGGCGGCGTGCAACTTTGTCGTTTGGTGACAAAATCTCGGGAATGCCAGTTTGTCGTTTCATGCACCGCCAAACTGGCACTCTAAGGAATGCAGCCCAGTTTGACGGCGTGCAACTTTGTCGGTAGCCCACTTTGTCGTCAGCCCAGTTTGTCGTCAGCCCACTTTGTCGGCAGCCCAGCTTGTCATCGTCCCATTTTTTTGCTGATACAGATGTAATGAATAGCGAGAAATTACAATGATCATAGGCGCCGACTACTAGTGGCTGGCAGGGCTTCATCCCCATCCATACTATCAATCTTTAATTTTCTACTAAAAATGAAGATTATTCAAAAAATTAATAGTGATAAGTGGTGATGGGGCTGACAATTTGGGGAGGAGACTTTATAACTTTACCTTGTTATATTTACGTACGGTAAGGTCACCATAGATTTTTAATTTATAGCCTAGTACAATAAAGTTCTATCATAGTTTATAAATGAAATTATTCAAGCTCTCAGGTAGAACAAACATGCGTTTACTTTCAACGTGTATTTGTCCACAAACAATTATTGAAAGAGTAATGTCAACCCAAGTAAGAAGTTGCACCAATAATATTTTCTAGAGATAGCAGGTTGTGAGTCTGAGTCATTCAGCACAGCTTTTTAGTATTGAAGAAAAGAGAAGTAGCCTCTCCAAAAAAAATTTAAACAAAAATAAATTATGAATCAGGAAAACATTTTCAGGGGTGCCGCGGGCGAAGCCCCCTGCCGAGCTCAAAGTGCGAGTTATAAATACTAGGTACAGGAAATATCTTAAAGGTGCGTACAGATATACGCGCCGCGAACATGAGCAATTCACTTTTAATCAGCTGATGCCAAGCTTTTTATATCTATATCTTATACCGTTTCTGTAAAAATACAGATATAGTCAGCTGATTAAAAGTGAATTGCTCATGTTCGCGGCGCATATATCTGTACGCACCTTTAGAACTGAATTTCTACATATTGCAAGATCTCAAAAAAGGTGGCTTTACAAAGGTACAAAATAATATAGTAATTTTTAGAGATCTTTCGTGTATGGTTTTCAAAAACACAGTAAAAAATATTTTTAAGAAAGAATGTTTATATAAAGTTGCCGATTATTTAAATCAACTTCCTAGATTATAATATAAGAAGGTTATTTCTCTAACCATCGTACTTTGTAATCTTTTTCTATTCTCTGAAGCTTATTCATTTTGTAACTTTCAAATTGTTTTGACGTTGACTATGCATTGGAAAATGTTTTATGTCAATAAATGAACTTTTATTTCTATTAAGTTCAGCATGTAAAATAAAGAGACCCGCATCTTTCCACCCTCAAATTAAGTTACGTCAACAAAGGTGGTCAAGTCTTATCAAATAAAAAGCGCATTTTGTTCACCCGGTAGTATGTTTGATATGATATACATTCCAGTACTTGGATGGTGGTCCCTAAACATATTTTCAAGTAATGGGAAACCATTACTTCTGCATTGACAAATCTAAATATTTATCTATCTTCTATCTATCTATAAGATGGTGTCTGTCTTTCTGTCTGTTTGTCTGTGAGCTCATCACGCTTGAAATACTCGACTGAATCCTTCACAAAGATGGCCTGTATACCGACAAGTGTCATAGGCCTATTTTTCGTTCTGAAACGTCTTTAAAGATAAGCCTTCAAAGTTAATATGGTTTTTATGAAGGAAGTTTCCATTATTTGGTTTTCAACAAATCAGATTTTATAATCATTACAGAATGTATTTCATAACATCTATTATACACTAAATCATGATGCACTATTGACCCATTAGTACAGGTACAGTCTGGTATTGCAGTAGGATGTGTCCTCAACTGTCGTCTGCTGCAAGCGACTCTCTAATTCTTGTACAGGCCCGACAGTCGAGACCTGCGACATTCGAGGCCAGCGACGGTAGAGGACTCCTGAAAAAGAGGCCTCATATGTCGCCTGCATTAGGCGACAGGCCTCTCTCATTTTTGTACAGCCCCGACAGTCAAGACCTGCGACTCTTGAAAAAGAGGCCTCAAATGTCGCCTGCGTTAGGCGAAAGTAGAGGACTCTTCAATTTTCGTACACTCCCGACAGTCGAGGCCTACGACCGTAGAGGACTGAAAAACAGTCCTCTACTGTCGCAGGCCTCGACTGTCGCGCCCCCACCTAGAGTCCCCAACTCCGCCCTTAATAGAGGCAATAATTCAATTCAATTCTCTCTCTTTCACTCTCTCTCTCTCTCTCTCTCTCTCTCTCTCTCTCACTCACCCTTAGAGCCCATTCAAGTCCATTCTCATAAGCTGCATCATAGGCAGTTCGGATATCAGCCATATCTATCTCACTCCTAGAAATTAAAATCCTTGGACATGCAGAATCTTCAAAATCATTTTTTCCCTTTATATCTTCATTTATTTGTTCTGCAAAGGTTTTGAAAGGGTCCGTGGCAAAATTCACTGCAAGGAAAACATTTTCTATATTCATTTTCATTCAAAGTAAAGTACCTACTTAATATTCAAATTTTTGACTAATCTACCGTATCGGTACCTTCCATATAACCACAGACAAGATAGTATCTATGATACTAACGCTTGTATCTGTGATGAAAAGTTCCATATGAGGTCATTAAATTAATCAAGACAGAACTTCAGTTACTGGAACAGCTACGGTAGTGGTTCGAATTAAAAGCTCACCACATTTCAGGCTGTATCACAATGTTAATTTTGCGAATATCTCGAAAGCTATTGGATATATCACAAACCTCTTATACTGGACAAAGCTTGTGGAGAATTTATCAAGCTTCATTTCTGCTATGTTATGTTAGTGAAACACATTGATCTCAAGATATAGGTATGTAGGTAAAAATGAAAATATAACGTAAAAGCCACCCTCATATCTTTATCGAAAGCCTAGGGAGCTTTTGATAAGTTCACCTCCTAATTATTACTTTCAACAAAGCTGCAATGTCAAAATAAGAAATTGTGTTCAAAACATTTCCTCCAAATATCGTTGTAAATTGGTATATTTTGTTGCAAAACTGTAGACTTCAAACTGAACACTGAATCTGTTGCAACAGTTGTATGGAAATGCATAACATTTTGAAATTAAACATCAAACTGAAGAGAATTTTATTCCCTATCTCTATATTATAAGTTCAAAATTAGTATGGATTTATGGATTTTTTCATTTTTTTCAAGTTCAAGAGCAAAAATAGCGAAAAATTGGTGGCGAACGGGTTGTTTTCCAAAAAATTCATACCTTCAATAGCAGATATCTCGAAACTGTGGAAAATATGGAGAAAGTTATCAAATGAATGTTGTGGGAAATTTTGTGAGCTTCAATTTTGTATGGTTTATTATAATGTACTTGAGATGTTCAGTCTTATAATATACATTATATCTCATACGTTATATAGACTTTATATCTCATAATTCTTGAGATATGTCCAAGAAACTAAAAAATGGTACCTTTGAACCACCTCCACTCCCTTAGCACAGCTGATAAGGTAAGGCATAGATAGGGGTGTGGACTTTCGATATGTTTATCTCCTTACCACCCTGAACAGAATTGCAGGGTCAAAAATTGTTGTCTTCCATACTTTTCACTGATTACCCTTTGTTGACTGGACTAATAAGATTGACCAAATTGATACATCGATATAATCTTTTTTTCTACTATTGCTATCTAGTCATGAGACTAATGAGCAAATTTTATCGAACCTAACCTACTAAATAATAATAAAATACAGTGAAACTTTCACTAGAATCTCTTACTGCTAATGATAATATTATGTACTTGAATTAAATAATAGTACTATAAGGCATGAGTTTATTGTTTCACTCAATCACTGCTCTGATTTTTCACTTGAAACCACTTGCACTACACTAATTCAAATGGCTTCCTCCTTTTGAGCCTCCGCACCAATCCTCCGTTGTCTAGCAGCTGAATGGCTTCGACGTTGTTGTGTTGGTGAAGCCAGCCGTGCTTCATGACTCTCTGCATACCGCTGAATCTCACAGGATACCAGGTTGACTCCCAGATCTCTATGGATGTCGCTGTTCCGCACATACCAACGAGCATCAACGATGTTTCTGAGCACCTTGTTTTGGAATCGTTGAATGATGGCGATGTTAGTCGGTTTGGTGCAGCCCCACAGTTGGATACCATAGGTCCAGACAGGTTTGAAGATCTGTTTGTACAGGAGAACTTTGTTTGATATTGAAAGTGATGTGTTTCATTCAATAAGCCAGTAGAATTTCTTTTATTTTATGGTGAGCTCTTCTTCTTCCTTTTTGACATGCTCTTTCCAGCGAAGCTTAGCATCAAGAGTCATGCAGAGATATTTAGCAGAATTTGCATGTGGTATGTTGATATTATTTAAGCTGATTGGATGGTACTTATCAGCTCTCCTGTTGGTGAAGTTGACGTGAATTGACTTGCCCTCATTGAGTTTCATCCTCCACTTTCTGGCCCAGTCCTGTATTTTGTTCACAGATCTCTGGAGCTTTTCTGTTGCAGTATGAACATCGCTGTCGACTGCTAGTAGGGTGGTGTCGTCTGCAAACGTGGCTGTGGTATTCTCCTCCAGATTAGGAATATCACTGGTAAAGAGAAGGTAAAGCACTGGCCCCAAGACACTTCCCTGTGGAACTCCTGCTTTTATCTCTCTCAGATCAGAATATGAATCTCCATACTTGACTCTGAAGTACCTTCCACCCAGATATGATTGCAATATTTCTGTGAATTGCTTGGGAAGCATTTTCTTCAACTTGTAAGAAGTCCATCATGCCATACTTTGTCGAAGACTTGCCCTACGTCAAGAAAAGCTGCTCAACAAATCTTTTTTTCTTCCAAACTCTTCTCTATCACATTAACTATTCTATGTACCTGGTCAATTGTGGAGTGCTTTTTTCTGAAACCAAACTGATAATTAGGAATCAATTGTTTACTCTCTATTATTGACATCAATATAATCAATATACATCTCGATAGATTAGTATTTGTTGAACGATGACATCAAATCCAGACATAGAGTAAACTTTCCTGATATGGAAAAGTGCTCACCCTTTCGAGAGGGGTGGTTTTATAGTTTTGTTCGTGCTCAGTTCAGTCGCCATCATGCATTGGACAGCGAGGAGCGTGCGTCCGCTGTTGAGGCCTACTTTTCGATTGGTTGTTCATTGGTTTCAGAACAGCACGCCTTTCGGAATCGGTTTAATTTAACCCCGTTGGCCCATGTTCCAGACTGAAGAATCAATTGTTTCGAGAGTACTAGAAATAGGTACTCCAAGTGTATCCAGAGTGCGGGACGTCACCGCCATGGTATACTCTTCTAAACAACATGAAACTTTAAATACATACTTACATTCTGAAAATAGATTAGTAGAAATGCTACTGAGATTAATTAATTAGTTGAATTATACAATTATCGGTCACCTTTGAAATTCTGTTACATCAAATTATAATATTCACTGTAATCAATCTGGTTATTCATTCAATTACTTGTTTCAATATTACAACATTAAAAAATTTATTTTCAAATAATATTTCTCAAATTACTACTTTATTGCAATTATTCATAATTGATATTTAGTCAAGAATTTGCTAACTCACTCTTCAATAAATTTAGGGCCTCGGTCAATTTATCTGGTCAATCTATTTGAGCTTAATAAAATAATTTCGGCACTCACCATTGAATTGAAAATTTAACAAATAAATCGGCACTCACAATCACTCATGCTTACATTTCAACTACGGTACTATATTTCAGACTACATGCTTTTAATTTATACAAAATAAAATAATGAGATTTTTCATCCAATTAGGCCGAAGCCTAAATTAGAGACCGAGACTTGTTCTGCGACTACATCAGTTCTTCTCGCGGTGACGACTCGATTAGAACTGCCGCTCTTCCACTAGAAATTTTCCGATTTGCAAGAAAACATGTGGAGTGCCCGGCCTAATTATTTCAGGTTAAAACGTCGTGGGGTCACACGGTTCAAATACATTTCTAAATACGTTTGCATTAATTTCATTACGAAATTCAAGCCAGTACTATGGAAATGCTAGAAGACTGTAATAATTTGGATGAATAAGAAGCAAGTTAGCAAATATTTTATGGCGATGCAAAATTTAGGTGCTTACTTGGTATATGAATACATTCTTTAAATGTAAAAAACAAGGTTCACTAGAGTTCATATAGGATATATTTAGTCCAATTTTGATCAGTTCAACAACCTGAAAGAAGGGCACAAAAAACTACAATACAAACCTCTCAATATTCCCCATATTACATTACCCCCTTCCCTAAAAAAGACGAATTCACTAAAAGATTAATTTTCATTCACACTCAATTATTTTCTTTCACACTAAAAACTGGACACTTGACACTCTTTTCTGTCCACTGGAACAGATCCACTTATCTGTCCACTTAACATCAGCTGGAACGGCAGCTAGATCTGTCAGTTGTAGGTCAGTCAGCTGATGACGGGAATCATCGCTTGATTCAGCGCAACCAATGAAGATCTCCGCCACTAATGACTCAGGAACAGTGGACTCCACCAGTACAACAGCGCAAATTACGTCATCTCTCACAACGATCACAATAATTCCTTCTCAACATTGAATTTAATTGGGATGTGCCTGTCCCAGAAAGAAATACAAACACTAGCTGAAAATAGAAATGACCGGGCCCTTCAAAAACATTAATTAATCTCGAATTATTCACTTCTCCACACAAAACAACAATATCACAACGCATATCTATTTCCTAAAACTTTAAATAATTTTCCAATTCATTATCAAATTCAATTTCAAATTGTTATCTAGTTTTAATTCGTATCAAAATAAATAGCAATTATTCTATCTCTGTAGATCAAAACAATGGCCTGCCAGCTTGCATTTTCAAAGTAACATTTCATTTTTATATTCATTCGATTGACTACTACGCTTTCAACTAATTTTCTGTTTGTCTATACAACTATTTATTCTATATTCCTCTTCACTTTCTTCTTATTCTTCTTTTGTTTCATCTCTACTTTCGTTTCTCTCTAGTCTTGACAAAATATTATAATAATCACTATTTACTGTTTTACTCTAGTTTTCATTGTTCTCCTCGCACAGTCCAAGGAGTATTTTCTTCTCTTTCCAACCGTTACTTTCTCTCTCATTCTCACTCACACTTGTTGATCTTTTATATCTCTTATGCACAATATACGGATTCTCTCTCCCATCAAATCAACAATCTCTCTCACTCTTTATCAGGTCAGTTAACTATTCCCAGCCTTGGCCGCTAGAATAATAACTCATTCGTAGAATAAAATTAAATTATTCTACACTCTTATATACTTCTTATTGATGGCCAATTCCCCTATCGCCCTCATAAGAGCCAGCATAGTCGAAAATGCCTACAATCAAGAACTTCTAAAAGTGGATACTTGATCATAACACCAGTTCACCTCACTGTGTTATCACTCTCTCTCACTCTCATTGAATTTCCTGAATCCAATCTGACCTCGGAATCGGAATTCCCGATTCCAAGTCTCGCTCTCAGTCCCACTGAGCAATAAAAAAATCATCTAACTGCATTTCACCTTATTTACCGATTTCTGCCCAGAATAAACCGAAATGCTCAAAATACAAACTACTCGATCCAGCCATATAGTGAGTATCCAGTTCAAACGGGCGGAAATGAAACCATTCTTTCATCATTGCTCTTCCATATATCAATTCTCAATCTCTCGCAAAATAAAAGGTTTTACTCTAAATACAACTATATCTGAAATCAACTCCATACCTCCTTGGACTCTCTCTCACAAAACATAATTTTTTAAAAATTTCCATACAACATTTTCAATAACAAAATATAATCAATCAAATTCGAAAAAATATCACATTACCAAGTTTCCAATCCAACAAAAATTATTTCTGTCTTCTAAACAGTACATTCTACATTTTCTATCAGTCTGGTGCGATGTTGCCAGCTTTTGCAGTCAACGGAGAACTCATATTACAAATTTCAATTCCATTGTTCTAGATCTTTAATCGAGTTTCACTCAGCAATATTCTCAAGAACGGAATAATGATTTCCATGTTCATGAAAAGTCCAAATACAGAATAATTTTAATTTAAGTTCCTGATTCCAAAACTCTTTTCTTAACATAAACTAAAACTCTTCATCTCAAAAATATTTCAGGTTCCACATTAATTATCACACGGTCATGTTATTACAATTAAATTTTATATTTTATGTTCCTGCTCGTGTTGCTGAGAAATTCTTCATTTTGAAACAGGCTATTTTCTCGATACTTCTTATCAATCCTGAGAACTACTGATTTCTATGGCATTTGGATGTTTGTCATTTTTTCAGACAAACCCCACACCTGACACCATTGTAATAGGGTGGAAGGCCAGGGACTTTGTTAGCACCCTATTTCATAACAAAGAAAAAGTATATAATAATTGCTTTTAAAATCTCTACTCAACTATTAACCTGTTTAAACTATTTGAATCCACGGTTGGGAGCTTTGGATGGATTCGTTCATGCAAATGCCAAGATCTTCACTTTTGTTTAACAACACCTGTTATAGAAACAAGTAACTCATCACGAGCCAGGAACGTAAAATAAAAGATTTTGTACAAATGCTACTGATATTAATTTATTAGTTGAATTATACAATTATCTGTCATCTTTGAAATTCTGTTACATCGAATTATAATATTCACTGTAATCAATCCAGTTATTTATTCAATAACTTGTTTCAATATTACAACATTAAAAAAATTAATTTCAAATAATATTCCTCAAATTACTACTTTATTGCAATTATTCATAATTGATATTTAGTCAAGAATTCGCTAACTCACTCTACAATAAATTTAGGGCCTCGGTCAATTTATCTGGTCAATCTATTTGAGATTAATAAAATAATTTTGGCACTCACCATTGAATTGAAAATTAAACAAATGAATCAGCACTCACAATCACTCACGCTTACATTTCAACTATGGTACTATATTTCAGACTACATGCTTTTAATTTATACAAAATAAAATAATGAGATTTTTCATCCAATTAGGCCGAAGCCTAAATTAGAGACCGAGATTTGTTCTGCGACTACATAAGTTCTTCTCGTGGTGATGACTCGATTAGAACTGCCGCTCTTCCACTAAAAATTTTCCGATTTGCAAGAAAACACGTGGAGCGCCCGGCCTAATAATTTCAGGTTAAAACGTCGTGGGGTCACACGGCTCAAATACATTTCTAAATACGTTTGCATTAATTTCATTACGAAATTCAAGCCAGTACTATGGAAATGCTGGAAGACTGCAATAATTTGGATGAATAAGAAGCAAGTTAGCAAATCTTTTATGGCGATGCAAAATTTAGGTGCTTACTTGGTATATGAATACATTCTTTAAATGTAAAAAACAAGGTTCACTAGAGTTCATATAGGATAAATTTAGTCCAATTCTGATCAGTTCAACAACCTGAAAGAAGGGCACAAAAAAAACTACAATACAAACCTCTCAATATTCCCCATATTACACTCGGAATCATAAAAAACCAAGGTCTGTAGTCTATGGCTATGGAACTTGAAATGAACTATGGAAATAAGAGAAAGAAGCAGCAGTTCTGGATTTACTCTTTAGACTAGCAGGCATGCTCGCTTCGCTCGCCTTATCATTCATCATATCTCAATCATTTATTTGATTTTGTGATGGTGTAAATATACAACAAATGAATTATCAGGTACCCTACATAATCAAGTACTTGGAAATATCATGGAGAGAATTAACTGGTCTATAATAAATGAAGTGAAACAGAATTTTTTGGGAAAATAATAATGATTTCTTACTTGTTTTAGTTGGCATTGCACTCACAAGTTTTTTCGTTAATTCATCATCTACTTTGGCATGATCCGATCGTTGCTCATCAATCTATGTGAAAAAGCATAAATATAAGAATATCAAAGAATGAAAAATATGCATTTTATTTTTAAAGAATACAATAATCATAACTTGGAGTCCAAATACACAGTTTCGATTAAATCAAGATAAGTTAAATTAGTTTTTGTAGTTTAAAGTAGTGTTAAATTGGTATATTCAACACTGGTTGAATCATCAAGTAACGGTAGACTATCTATAATATTAGTTAAATCATAAAATTAGTATAAATTGTATAGTCCGCCAATGTGAAAATCTGAGAAATTTCTGTTGATAGAGTAATTAAATAGCTGTAGTCTCTTTCCAGATCCATGAGAATATGTCTATCAATTACTTTTTCCAAATGTCTTCTGGTTGTGAGTCCTTATTCCATAGACTGCATGAATCAATATTCTAGTATGCAGAATATAACACTTGAAACTGAAAAGCTAGGATTAGGCAAGTCAATGATATTGTGAATTGATTACAGCTCTATAAGCAAATAGCTTTATAAAGCCTTATTTAATATCCATGATTCCTAGCTCCACGTTTTGTTTTACAATACTAACATGGAAAATAGTGTTCATACAAATTATATTGTGAGAACCTGCAACAGTCATAACATGTAGGCAGTACTCCGGGAACCCGAATGGACGTCTCAGCTCTCAGTTCCCACAAACGGTGATGAATTTTTTTCAGTCCCGCTCAGACCATCGTAGCGAAAGGTACTCCACAAATTATATTTGAATTATTAATTCACATTGTCACGTTACTTTTGGTGGAGTACGCTTAGCCTCTTGCTTGGCGTCAATCGGTAGAGCATGAGAGTTATTTTAATAATTATAAAATCTGGTCGTGGTTTTACTAGGATATAATCTCACTAAAATTTTCATATGCCCAGACATGAGCTTTCACAATAATACTGATAATTTATAAAAAAAATATATATATAATATATAAAACTTATATCCTATAGTATTGAGGAATAAAAAGAATAGTACACCATAAAAAAATTTGATACATATATTAACAAATATCTCAAAAATAAACCAAAGCAAAAATATATAGAGCGACAAAACAAATATATATTAAAACAAGAAACGAAATCAATAAAATATCACAGGTTAATACTATTTTTTGAGCTCTATAGCACGAAACTCTACCATGTGCTTTCACTTCATGATCATATGCACTCATCTGCATGTAGCTTCGACATCAACTTGCTGATGCTTGTCGACTTGGATAATTCTATTCCAAATATAAACTTCTCAAATCAGAGCATGATGAATTGACAAATCAATAATCCAAATATATATTAATTCCTATGGTTTCCAATAGATTTCTTTATAATAAATATATTTATCTCAGGGTGCGAGATTCGGCACCTGATGGAAATAGATAGATCAATTCATCTAGTGAATCAGAGCTATATTATATTATCGCAAATTATATTATAAAAATTATGATCATATGAACATTTGTATTATCAGCCTAGAACTTAGTATTCTTTTAATTGGTGTATCTTTTGATATATGAATTGACTCGTTACTATCCAATAAAATACCTCTTATACAATCTTTAAACTTGCGCAAGTATTTTTACCAACTTCTTAATTTATAAAACCCTTTCGACGAGCTAGCTTTGATTTCTTATTTCATTTCGAAGCACTGAGGGCGCCCTATCACTATTTCAAATATTATTCACCCACGTGCTGGATTTTCTATGAGCTGCTGATGGCGATCCAAACTCCTGGTGGTCCTGGATTATTTGTGGCCGAAGTCGTCTCTTCCAAGAGATTAAAAATATTAAAATGACTTTTGCTTTACAATAGCATCACAAAGTCTTATGAGAAAATTTAGTAATTCGATTCAACTTTAAGTTATCAAAAGGTACAGTAAGATATTGCGCTCTATAATTTTTGGTGACATCTCATGGTGGTGGCTGAAGTCGTCTCTTCCAAGGGATTAAAAATATTTTAATGACTTTTGCTTTACAATAGCATCACAAAGTCTTATGAGAAAATTTAGTAATTCGATTCAACTTTAAGTTATTAATAGGTATAGTAAGATATTGTGCTCTATAATATTTTTGGTGACATCTCATGGTGGTTGGCAGGCAAGTGGGGAAGTTCTCTTTTCTAATTCACAATTTTTCATTTCCGATTTCCAAATTTACATAAAATTTAAATAATCTGTTCCTCCGCCATTCATGGCTCAAATAGTTCGTGCTGATCTATTAAATTATTACTTATGCTGCATCTTTGATAGTTCATCTGCCTTCGGGCCATATCCAAAACATAAACTGTACAACAATAATTCATAAATTCTTAACATTTATAGAAATATATACAAATATATTTGAATCGGCTCACTATTACCGCCTATCAATTGCTACCATATGATTGGTGCATGCGAATTATTATAGTATACATGCGCCTAGGAACCTCCTACTTCCTTAATACATTAAATTATTTTTGTCTGGGTTTTTTAATACGTTTTTTACATGCAAAGTAATTTTTTAAAGATTATAGGTTGATTCTCATATTACAACAATTAGCCACATGGATTTTCTGGTTCCTCAAGTTGCATACTATTTCGTTACAATAAGTTTCTGCCAAGGTGTTTGGCTAGATTCTATGTTATGCGACTCAGTCGATCATTAGGTCGCCGATCAATAGATATTTTAAGCCTAACCTCAAATTTTCAATATTTTGTATAATATTATATGGGTAGCAAAATTATTTTCATTTCTATTCGGCCGTTATAAATTTAGCCAGGATGCCTGATATTATGTAATCTTTAAACATTATCATCTTTGGCGATATTAGCCTATTATTCCACTTAGACCTATAAATTTCTTCAAGTAGGAATTTTTATTCATCCATCCGAATTTCAAAACGTTACAACATGTATACTGAATTATTATTTAAAGTTTATAATCGTGAGCCAATGTCGATCTCTTCTTAAAACATGAATCTGCAAGGCTTAGAACTTATCTGGCGCAGTTGGTAGGACGGTCGTGGTTGATTAACATAACTATCAGTTTTTAAACCATTAACAATCGTCTAAAATAAGGACCTTGCATTCGTGGTCCGATAAAGTGGGGTAATTATCAAACTGTGACACCAACATTGCTAAAGTTCAGTGGATTTCTAACTTTGATATCATAACCATAAAATTCCTATACTACAGATAATGTCCAACTTTAATATCATCTTTGTGGAAAGTTCAGCATCATCTCCCCTGAAAGGATATCAGGAGAGCATTCTCCTGCAAATTAATTCTCCTTGCATTCTGCAAAGTAGGCTTTCTTATCCCTAGCATTATGCCAGTAAAGATTTATTTTTAAAGAGTGAATCGACAAGGCTCGATTCTCAAATCAATACTCAATAAACTTATCTCACATCAATTATCAATGTGTATTAAAAATAGAATTTCCTTTTATGATATAGATAAATAAATTTGAACTTCTTACTCACATCATATGAAATCAATTTATTAATGAATCCGGACAATTCATTATCATAACTCAAATGAGCATTAACGTCAGAAGACACCTCTTGGTTATATTCTGAAAAATAGATTAGAATTGATTTGAACATTTGCTTATTATTTATTGTGCATGTAAAAATACTCACTATTTGTTATAATAATAATAACAATTATAATAATAATCCTTTCCTTTCCTTTTTCCTTCGTCCTGGTACCCCTAGAAGAAGGGAGTTTATTATAGAAAATATAACAAACAAAAATGGAAGATACACTTATAAAAAGAAATCTTACAAACAAAACAAATGAAGAATAATAAAAAAAGCAAGAATGACAAAAGATAAGAAAATTCCTTTTCAGTGGAAAATTTCAAAAATTATAAACCAGATGAAATATAAATTCTCCAAAACCTTCTAAAGAAGGTTTATTTATTTATTTATTCACAATGCAAATAACACTAATGTAATAACATTGAAAGATGAAATAATAAGGTAGTCCTTGTGTCATTTTTCTTCCAAATTTATAGGTGACAAAGCTCAAGATAAGGTTAGAATTTCACGTGTATAATTTTTATAGAATTTTGGTTCAAAATAAACATTAAAACTATAAATTTTCGAATTTAGATGTCTTGAATTCATGAATTAATTAGAAATATTTCACTCAATTACCACTTTTAACGAATAATATTGAGTTATTTAAGAAATTTGGAACTATTCAAGAAACATAAAAGTTTGACTGGAGGAGTCAAGTTTTACATTATATTAAAAAAAACTAGTACAATGTAAATAGTACATTGGTATATAATCAATCAGTGATTTCAAAATAATAATTTTCAATTTCAATCATATCAAATGAAAAATAGTTGTCAATCTTAAGTAGAAAAAAAATTAATTGATACATTGATAATAATTCATTTAATTGTATTGTGTAGCAATAGAATAATAAAACAATGGGATTTCAGTTGTTGCTTATCACAAATATAATAATACACAAGAAAAAAAAGATGGAAAAAAGAAAGAATTCATGAAGATTATTCAAATTTACTCAAATTATTTAACAGAAAGTGTTTCATCTTATTTTTAACAATTGAAATTCTATCCTGACCAATTAAATCATCTGGCAACTTATTGAAAATAGTTTGTACAAGATAACTAAGTTCACATTCACCATGATTATTATTGTATTCGGGCACAATAAACCTCTTATATGCAGCACCTTGTTTCCGCTCATGCAAAATTCTACTTGACGTTTTATAGTTATTAGAAAAATAATTATTTAATAAGATATCATATCTGAAAAGATCGTTTACAGGAAGAATGCTATATTTTTTAAACAAATTTGGCTTAGGGTAACTCTCTTGTTTTGAATGAACTATTTTCAGCAAGGAATTTTGTAATCTCTTAACTCTATCAATTTCATAGCAACTTGCATTACCCCAAACATTGACACTGTATCTATAACTACGGATCTACCTAGGGCTTTATAAACAACTATCAATGTCTTCTTTGAGACAAATCGCTGTAAGTTATATAAACCAAATAGACATGAGCGGAGACGCTGGCATACACTATCAATGTGAGGACCCCACTTTAAACAATCATCACTGAAAATACCAAGATACTTTTGAATTGTAACTTGTTTGACCTTTTCATCACAAGTACGAGGAGATCCAAAGTTATTTCCATGTAGACAATTTAAGTAATGCATAGTAATATTAGTGGACTTTGAGGTTTCACGTGGCGGTCTCATATGCATACAAGTGTTTTTTTTTTAATTCAAAGTCAAGCCATTATCATGGATCCATCTTTGCATTCTATCAAAGTCTCTTTGTAGCAATATTCTTGCTTCATCAAAACTTGTGTGGCTGGCTACTATAACTGTGTCATCAGCATACTGGAATATATTTTAGTTTCCTTTGAAACACCAACCATTGTGATTACTGACACCAAATAAAGCAATGGTCCAAGATTGGAGCCTTGTGGCACACCAGAGGTGACAAATTCATGGCGACTGTAGGATTTTCCTACTTTAACAGTAACCTTTCGGCTATTCAAATAATCTATTAACCAGTTAATACCTTGTCTTGACAAACCAATATATAATAATAATAATAATTTATAATAAAAGTCATTTTCAATGTTCATAATATAAGCATTATAATATAGATCCAACAGATACATATTTCCAAATGAAGAACGTAAAATAATATTATCGCTGGTAATAATGATGTATTGTATCAGAAAATATATTAAATATTGGTGAAATATTCTATTAATCAGTATTCATGAAGATTCCCCTCAACGGAGAACTACCAAGAATAGATTAGCAAATACAGTACCTAATAAAGATTGAAAAGTAAATCTATGGATGTACCTTTTTGATAAGTAGCACAAACATTTCTCAGCATTTCGGTACTACTAGTTATCATAATTGACATGTAATCTTCATTATCACATTTCGTCAGAGAATGATGTAACCTGCTGGCCAAGAATTCAGTAGTAGTCTTTAAAATTTCCAACATATTTTTGTCACTGTCCAATTTTCCATTAAAATACTTTTCAATTTCTTTTTTGAAATCCTGCAACATCGTTTTTCAATTTTAAATCTCAGCATAAAGAGGCTTTGAGCAACAAATGGTGACCACGTGCTCTCCTAAAATTGAAGAATTGTAGATATCTGTTATTTGTTGTAACACGTGCTCTGAACATATTGTATTGTAAGAATATGGATGCTCGAAGAGCTAGAATAATAAAAAGAACCGTTTCTCGAAACTATTGAGAATACAGTTGAATAGCCTACCTAGGCAGATGACAGTTGTATTCTTTTCAAAATAGTTTGAAACAGAATCAATTCTTTCATAGAAACTTGCTAACAGTATTCTTAACGTTATTCACAGACACGTTTACAATAGAAACCACACGGCCCACTATGTTTTGTGTTAACCCTTGTATATAGCTATAGCATAAGTTGATGGCAGGTAAATGTAGATTGCATATAGCAATATAGATATATAGTTAGGAGAGAAGTGAAATATGGATATAAATCAGTGGTTTTTTGACAATTTCTTAGTCTTTTTCATTCAATATGAAATATAGATATTATTTAGTTTACAATGTAACCATGTGGTTAGCATATGCTACAATTTTACCACGTAGTTAGCATATGAAGTAATTATATTATTATTGAAGCAATTATTTGAGTAAGCATGATATGAGTAGATGTCTTTATGAATTAGGTCATGAAGTAGGTTAGGCTATGTATAAATTATTAAAAAAATATATGTTGTGCAATGAATTATAATTTAATAATTATTAAGTTAGTTGAATCCAAATTCTTATGCTAAAGGTAAATTTGTAAATAGAATTAGGTATGTTTGATTGAAACATGTTGACAATTAGTATAGCTATACAATGAGTATGAGAAACCTGCTTAATTAATAAGTATCTTATTAATTTGATTTATTCAATTCAATTGTAATGATGTACTGTATGAAATTGTATTTCGTTCTTCATTTCATGTATTTATTATTGAAGTATTTTCCATATTAGATTTATGAGATTGATCACTGTATTAATCAAATTCGATGAGTATGTATTCAATTGTCAGTATCCAAACTTCAGATTTTAAATATTGGTAAAATATATGATATCATTTGTTTTAATAATGAAGGGGAGCCATAGTTTAAAATAATATATCATAATAAACATTATAGTAAATTTAAATTGATATTTGAATTCAGTTTGTAAGCTGAATATTAGGCTGGAGAGTTTGTGTGTAGGCGGAGCTAGAGGGCAAAGGTGATGAGGAGTGGAAAATTGTGGTTCCAGTATATAAGCAGGCAGACCATGTCTTGCGAGTTTAGTCTCTCTAGTCTCTTGGATTTTGGACAGTGTTCAGTGTAGGAGTGATTCTTTGGTTTCAGACTTCAATTATCCTATAGGGAATTGACTGAACCAGGTAAAGTTTATATTTAGAATTTTCAATTCTCCTTATTTCAAATTCACACCACCTCACCCTAAAAAGCCCAAATAAGTTTATTGAATTTTATAGCATCATAGTAAAGAGCAAACTTAGTTATTACTTCTTTTTAAATTCATATCTATAGACACAGTCTTAATTAATTTATTGAAGCTTATACTTGAAATTCTCTTGTAAGCACAAATAATAGTTTTTCAAAGCTAGGCTCCCCTAATCACAATCATTCTTTGAAATTTATCAATTCTTTTATTCTTGACTGTAATCGTATTTTTAACTAGTGGTATACAATATTATGATTTTATATTTTACTCTTCAACTAATCTGATAAATAGGAACTGTTTGTTAAATTTCACTGTATAAAATTAAACTTGAACTGAAGTACTTTCAAAAACTCAATCATCTTGTATATTTTGAATCATTACTATACTTAAATCAATTTTATAAATTCATTTCAATTTAAAGTTTATTAATAAATTCATAATTAACCTTTGTTTTGCCTTTCACTTTATACATTCCCTTACACACGACCCTGATCAATCTATCTTTATCTTTTTCTTCTATACTATTATTAGTTCAGTGAGTGAAATATAAGTATCCACACAGTGAGTGAAGTACAGTGCATTTTATCAATTCATAGTAATTGATTGGCGCCGGGCAAAATTCTGTATAGAGTGAGGAAATTCGAAACCCAATCTAAACAAAAATGACAGTGGAAAGAGTTCAGCTTGTGGTTCTTCCATGACTGAACACTATATAATAACTTTGTTGTAGTCTAGATATAGACACTGTGTTTCTACGTAAATATTTAAGAAACACCTACAAGAACAGTATGAAATTTCATGGAACACATCAAAAAATGAAAATCTGATTTAATCAACCACCAAGACATTCAAGCCACTAATCTATTGAAACAATTTGAGATACTAGTCTCTGTTGTTACACCATTATCAATAGTTTAATGGAGATTTAAAGGTGTAAAAATTGAAGCTGAAAACACAAATTGTCTCAATTTGTGTTATCTGAGACATAAATTGTCTCAAATTGATTTTTTTGAAAATTCCAAGTCATTTTATCCAATATGGTTGTCTACCACATTACCTTCACAACACGGAAAATTTCTATAGCTCTGAAAATATAAGCTCTAAATAATACAATACTGCAGTTAGGGCTTGACTACACATACTACACATTTACTACCAGTATATATTTTGATAGCTCAAAGACAACATACTTATTAATAGATTATCATGGGAAAATTCATAACATGTATGACATTATTTTTTAATGAATAACGCTTTGCCTCTGCTTGGCTGCAATTGGTACAGCATGAGAATTAAATTCTATAAAATCTGGTCGTGGTTTTCTGGGATACAATTTCCCTAAAATCTTAATATGCTCATTCAGGAGCTCTTGCAATAATTTAATACTGATAATTAACAAATATATATATGAGATTTGTACTCTATGGTATTGGGGAATAAAATGAATGGTACACCATAAAAAATTAGATACATATATTGAATGAATAATTTTAAAGTCAGATCAATATAGAAAATATATAGAGCAACAAAATATACAATAAAAACAAGAATAAATATATCAAGATAAAATATCACAGATCAGTACACTATTCTTCAGCTCAATAGCACGAGACTTTACCATGTGCTTTTCAATTCATTGATAATATGCATTTATTTGCATGCAGCTTTGGTATCGACTTGCTGTTGCTTATCGATTTAGGTAATCTCACTTTATATATTATTTCATAAATCAGAGAATGATAAATTGACAAATCAATAATTATAAATATATTAATTTCTATAATTTCCAGTAAATTTCTTTATTATATATATATATATATATATATATTATATATATATATATTATATATATATATATTATATATATATATATATATATATATATAATATATATATATTATATATATATATATTATATATATATATATATATTGTGCCTGACCTTTTAAAAGATGATAAAGAAGCTAATTTTGAATAAAATTTAGAATTTAGAAATAGGCCGACACATCTAGAAAATACCTGAGTCTATACCTAATTCATGCAGGTGAACGGGCTAGAGTCAAGAAAACTTCAATTAATCTTGCCATGCCTGATTTACTAGGTTTCTACTATAAACTAACACTACACTTTGAAATAATTAAAAAAAAAATACAAACAACTTCAATAAACATTGGCAACTAAAATCGAACAACAGAAACAACAATATCATGTTACTTTGTTGACATTCTTCATCTGATTCGGGGGCGCATTACTATCCCCGTTTAGATAGCAATATGTCACAAAACCAAACAAGATCAGTCATAAAATAACAAATAATTAACTTCAACATGAAATTACTCAAGAAAGAAAAGCCCGTTGAACCCAAATTTCGTCGATAGTAACCCATATAACCCATTTCATAATAATTTTGAATCCCCACTTTTGATTGACATTCTCGAATGAACCTTTGTTTCACTACACTGCACTTTCGTTGGTCTGTACGTTGCTTTATCGTCGGGGTTACAGTACCTTGTTTTTGGCGGTGAACTTTTACCGGTTGAATTTGGCTTGACGGCGACGTCCTCTTACATCCCTAGACCTGTCGTCTGAATGGGTGTCTTGAAGCGGTGTTACATAAAGTTGCGGAACCAAAGGGGTGGTAGTACAAGAAGTTGGTTTGGGGACACACATGAACCGCTTAGCGGTTATTTGAAGAAACAATTATTCGTACATGAAGAAGAAACACAATTAAACCTTTCAGGACATGGCACTACTAGAAAATTTAAACTTTAATAAAAATAAAACTAGCTCCTACATTAACTAATTATATAAACTTATAAACTTGCCCAAAAAGGGCGAAACATAATGACTACATCTTTACTCTCGTAGTGCTCCTAGCAAAGTCCTCCAAAACGTAATCTGGTCTCTCGACTGGGGAATCCCCACTACTGTATTTAGAAACAGGTCTCCTATTGGGCGAAGGGAATCAATTTGACCAATCGTCGCGTGGCTTCTAGAGCCTTTGGACCAAATAGTAACTGCAAAATCGGTAGTTTGTTATAATTTCATTGCTTGCTGTTTTCCAACTTATTGCACTCTATGTCGCGACAGGAAGGCTAAGTTTTAGAGATAATTCCATAATCTACATTCCTCGACGACTCGGAGCCACAATTTTTAAATATCTATCATGAGAAACTCGTGATGGAAGCTTACTGATGGAAGCAGCTAGAGTGCTAGCTTCAACTTATCCAAACCAAAGTCTATAAATACAGGTCATGACACAATCCTGTGATGCATTGCAAAATCGCCATTTTATGGGGTTCAAGTTCACCAATTTTCAAATTTAACAGCTGTTATCATTAAGACCGCCATAAATACCCCATAAGATGGCCGCTCCATAAGGAACACAAGTGTCATGACCTGTATTCATAGACCTCGATCCAAACATGGCCATCTATAGTGTAACTTGTGTATGGTCATGATCTAAAGCATTAGAAACTAAAGAATATTAAAGGTGAAGCACAAATAATAAGATGTAGCACGAAAATAATAATACAAGTTTTATTCGGAATAATACAGTTTTATTCAATTACATACTCAATTTCCAGGTCAAATATTTTTTATTCAAACTGAGTCTTATACTTTTAAAATTTCAAATTTTCATCATGTGTCTGATTATCATGTATAGTGATATTGAAGATATTCATAAACATTCATTTGATAGGCTTTTCAAGTGATTGAATAATTATACAATAGTAATAAATTGTTGTTTTATTGCTACTAACTGTTCAAATAAATTTATAATAATTATTGTTATCTTATCTTGAATATTATCTTATATAAAAAATAGATTTTAAATTTTAAATGAAAAGAGATATCAATTAATTTTTTTCATCAACAATTTTCAATAATCCATGGATCTAGTCATGAAATATAATTGTCCACAAATAAATTGATCATTTCTTACTTTTGCATAGATATCAATTTTTCTGTTATATCGTAATGTAGATTTAGAAACACATATCAAAAAGTATCAAATTGTAAATTTTTCTAGAGCTTGGAGCTTTTGGAATGTGTTTAATGCAATTTTTTTATGTACAGTAGGCCTATGGAGCAGCTGATAAAATCTCATCAAGATGAAACTCCACTTTTCCATATTGGTCTGGTCAATACAGACATGAAAAAAGGGGATGTGCTTGCAATGTAAATATTTTGTAGTTTTAATTTCTATTATCTTATTAAGAATAATTTTTAAGTTAATAACCAGATTTTATTCAAATCTGAGCATCTTTTGATGAAGAATCATTTTTTTCAATTCTTTTTGGAGAATCATTATTTTGCGGAAGTATCTATAAGTAGATGGTGAACGCAAAAATATGCTAATGGCCAATCTCTTCTCTTCTCTTCTTCCATGGTTGCCTCTCTTTATGATTTTGCATTCCAAAAAGAATTGAAAATTCCTTTGATTTAAATTTTTGAAAAGTTTTATTTTTGACAATTTCTGTCTAAGCAATTGTCTTTTCAAACTTGAGATTTCATTTTGTTGTCTCTCAATAACTTTCATGTAAGACTCCTTCTGAAATTTGGTTGGGGTGGTAAAAAGTGATCTTCTGACATCCGTCCCTTGTGTTGGGGAAGCACTCTCTATCCAGTTGTGTACTGAAGGAGACATCTGAATAGAAAAATTTGCGGAAGAAGTGCTCACCGATGGAGATGGTAGAAGCTCAGATTTTTTGCTGGATATTTCTTTGGTGACGCCAATGTTATGTTGAAACGAGGAGAAGCTGGACTAGATGAGTGAATGGTTGTGGATGGGCCCGGATCACTGTCACAGCCACAATAGACTTGCGGAAAGGCACCTGAAAAATTAACAACATTGTCGTAATTGTGATATTACGGTAATTTCATTCAAACATTGAGAGAGTGTATAAGATCGAAAGAGCGAGTAGAATACTGTCAGTCAAGATGAGGGAGTTATTCTTTACTGAATTATTCAATTACTTTCAGCAATAATTGTAAGCACATGACAATTATCATTATAGTCATACAACCAGGGAGTAAATTAATTACTCCATTAACCATTAATTAATTGTTGCAATTCAACTAAAAATCTTTATCCTGTCAATAATATTATTATTATTGGATTTTCCCCGACTTCCTTCCCGATCGGCGATTGTTTAATCAAGCCGTGAATGTGTGTATATTAATAATTTATGAATGGAGTAGTTATATCAACTGAGGCCATTTTCAAGACTGTGTAAAACAAGATTCGGCAAAGTATTCTTAATATGTTACTTTTAGGATACTTTTGTTTTAAACGAATTTCAAAAAAGTAAGTCTCTGTTAATGCATCCTATAAAAGGAGCTTAGTTTTGTATCTTGTACCTCAATCAGTCATCTTCTATCTTTTTTGCAATTGAGAGTTTATGTCCTTAAAAAAATAAACAAAATTTATTTTAAGAATAAAGAACGTTTGTTTGTATCTGAAAAAGCGTTGATAATCGTTGATAAAAATGACCGCATGGTTGCTAATTTTCCTTTACTGCCTCCTTCTATATAGTACTTTGAGTAGCTGTGATTCAAGTTGCTTCGGTATATCTGTTACAAGATTAATTATTAGTAATAATGAATTCCATCTCAAATATATTTTATTCGCCTAGAGACAGTTCTTTGTCATGAAGAAAAAACCTAATATGAATGTATGAATGAATATTATACTACCATTTTGTTGTTATATCTATTGAAATTATTTTGTTGGATGAAGCTTATTATTTGTTTTTTATCACATAGTAGATAACATTTTTTAGCAAGATTCTTATCAACTAGTCGATAAAAAATATTTTGAGTGAGAGAGAAAATGGTGAAATTTGCAAACTAAAACATTCCCTCAGTTCTCACAATTTTCACTATTATCATTAGGATATCTCAGAAATGATCATCGTATGCGTGTGAATGTCTTGTATTCATGTTTTCTTTCTCCCTTACCAATTCAGCTGAAGATAGTAATTCCATATAATTATAGTATGTATATAAACTTAAACTGTATAACACTTTACTCCATTGAAACATATACTAATATGTATAACTGTATACTGTATTATATTGCCATTGACTCAGCAGACAAAACAAGGAAACGACATGACACAATACTACTTCACATCCAAACAAAACCTAACTCGCACTCTCTCAGACACTCGCTTTCTCTCTCTTCCCACCCCTGAGTTTGGAGAAGCTGTGATAGAGAAACGTATTTGGCGAGTGATAGTTTCAAGCTTTCTCCCCTAACTCTCTCCTACTCTTTTCCACTACCTACATCCCAGAAATAGAAGAAGAAAGCGAAAAAAGTAAGAAAAAGAGGACGAAAAAGAAGAAGAAGAAAAAGCAGAAGAGGAAGCAGACAAAGAAGAAAAAGAAGATGGAGAAGAAGGAAAATGTAAAAAAAGAAATAGAAGTATAAAGAGAAGAAGAAGGAGAAGCAGAAGAAAGAGAAGCAGCAGAAGAAGAAGAAGAAGAAGAAGAAGAAGAAGAAGAAGAAGAAGAAGAGGAAGAAGGAAAAGAATGAGAAGAAGAAGAAAAATGAGAAGAAGAAGAAGAAGAAGAAGAAGAAGAAAAATGAGAAGAAGAAGAAGAAGAAAAATGAGAAGAAGAGAAATACATACAGTGAACCGCGATATAATATACCCCGTTCCCCGTTATAGTACACTCCCTGTTAAAGTAGACTACATTTTTTACTGCAGTCCCTTGAAACATTCATATTTAGCTGAATGTTGGATTAGACAACATTCATAATATATTACATAATATTTTTAAGTAAATTATTTTTGCTTAGAGTATTATTGTTTTACATACCTCTCATGAGACGTCCACTGGGTAAAATATCCTGCTGTTGGAAATGCTGCTCGCATATCTCCTTTTTACCAAGTGATTTTGGTGATAATTCTATCAGTTCTGGATTCCCTGAGAAATTGAAAAAATATTTGGGATAAAAATTGTATTTTATTTAATGAGAAATCACTTAGAACTTTGATTAGCTACTTCAAGCCAATGTCAACAGATGCTATTACTTTTATCTAAATACATGATCGACTTCTATTTTCTTTTCTGAATTGAAAGTTTTATCAATTATTACAATAAATTGAGTTTCTCGATGTTTAAGAAATATTACTATTCTAGGGCCAGGTTGCACAAACACATTATGCAATTTGACCGTGATTAGGTGCCGATTAATATTAAACACGTCATATGACGTCTCCTGCTTCTCTAGATGGCTCCAGTATATAGCATTCAACTGTCATTTTATCTTATTTCATGCAACAGGGATAAGTAAATCTTTCAAGTACAATACCGCATTTCAACATGCTTGTGCTAACGATGCTTTTATTACTTAAAAAATCTATAAGGAAAACGTCTGAAAAAATTAGAAACTTGTCAAATGTATGTTATCTCCTTATCCGAAAATTGAAAATTTTCTTTCAACTTTGAAAAATGAAGTACTATTCATGGATATTGTTCAATATCTAGGCTTTATTCTACATTGAATTGATTAATAAATACTGAATAAAAATGAAACTCACCTGAGTTGTTCACCCAGATCTTTGCTTTGTCAGTATCCCGGGGAAAGGACAACATTTTCAATCCTTCAACTTTTGCACGACTGTTGTAACATTTCCTAAATGCGCATCTATTTCCCGACATGATTTTCTATTTTATTTTAATTAAACTAGCTACTATAATAATTATTCAAAGTGTGTTCAAATTCTGGGAAGCCTACATAAAAAATAAAATAATCATCATTACTAAAAAAATTACATGAATGGTTATAACTTGATTTTAAATTATACAAAATAAAATCCATTGATTTTTGAGTCCAGAATTTATTAAAAATCTCTTGCACTCCGTGACGTCTGCAAACCAATGTGAACAAAAATATACAACCAATACAATTCATCTGGAATATTCAAAAAATGTAGGCTATCATTATTATTTTTATATGAATGTTTTAAAAACCATTACTACTCAACTTTATATCTCTCACATGTGTTATTCACGATTCTAATTATCGAAAAGAGAAAAAATGTATATGTATATAATGCTGAATCTATATATTATTATGTATCTGCTTCTTTATAAACATATTTATACTCATGTCAGTGTTGCATCAAGAAAAAACTAATTCTTGGAAAGACACCAGCCAAGCTATTAAAAGTTTTAAAAAATCTGGTGTGGCGCACTCACACAACTTTCCTTGCCGTTATGAAAATTGATCAACTGACGCTAGTGTTTACGCGCATCTCAAGTCTACTATTCCAAGATCTGAGCCAGCTGGTGACAGGACAATAACGCTGGAGACACACGAAGTCTGCTATTTCTTTATAGTGAATGTTTTTAAAGAATCAACAGTTTGCAATTGAATAATAACATATTCTCGAATACCGAGCTTATTTTCAATTTTAGGTGAAAATGTTACTGAACATTAATTGTGCAGTTCTTCATGCTCAATCTTTCCGCTAGAAATGTTTTGTTTAGAATGTATCTGAAGCCTGATAATTGGGAATCTGAAATCGAACTTTGCATAGATGGGGCGGAGCTCCTGAAATTTTTACAGATATGGGACTTATGGCAGTTGATAGAGCTTATCAATGAATATATTAGGTATTAATTTGATCGAAATCGTTTGAGCCGTTTTTGAGAAAATCGCGAAAAACCCTGTTTTTGACAACATTTTCGCCATTTTAGCCGCCATCTTGTATTGCATTTGATCGAAATTGTTCGTGTCGGATCATTATAGTGTAAGGAACTTAAGTTCCAAGTTTCAAGCTACTCCGTTAATTGGGAGATGAGATATCTAATGACATATTTTTAAAATGGCAGATGAAAAATTTCAGAATTATAAGCTGATTAAAAAAATATTCAATCAACTCAATTAGTTAGCCATTAGCCCACACTGTAATCATTATCTTTCTCTCCCTTGATTCTTGATGTATGAATTAAATATAGAATATACGAATTATTGAGAGTTTATGCATGCAAAACTACGAATAATAGAGGTCGAAGATAAGCCAGGGCTTGATTTTACTATTAATCATCAAGGCCAGTTTGAAGTTGGAAGAGCATTTTCCAGAAGTACATCGAAAATTGACTGTTCTGGATGTAGAATCAATAGTTCTACAGTTCCTGATGAGTTATGACATTAGTTCCATGAAAATATTCAGAATAACAGAATTCAAAAAAATAATGCTCTTCCAAGCTTCACAAGATAAGTGTATTTTGGTCAGATGAGCACAAAAATATGCTTATAGATCATCGATTATGAAAGTTCCATGAAGAGGAGGTCATCGTAGATTCAGAACCAGTAAGTTCTAATGGAAAAAATTGAATACGGAAGTATTTATGGCTTGATTAAACTCGTCAATCGAGATAATTCACGTTTTCACCAAAAGAATACTGAATTTGAATATTTGAGAGGTGAGAACCCCAGTTCTAGGCAGGGGGAATCACCCTGATTACATAACTGTTGAGTTCCAATCGATAGATTCCACAAAAAGTTATTCATGGCCATTTTTGAAACTCGGAAATCGAGATAATTAACATTTTTAACATAGATTTAACAGGAAAGATCTATTTCAACTTTGCGAATGAATATTATTATAAGAGGAAGTAATATGATTGTAATTCTCTTCTCCATCCTTATTATTAGCAAATCATATATGGACAATATTGTATTATCATCTTGAAATATTCACTCAACTTCTTTGAAAAGGAAAGAAGTTCCTTGTATCCATGTGTGTATTGCTGTTTGGCTTTGAAAGCTGCATTCTTGTTCGAATTACATAAATGAGTCGAAAGTGACCTGCTAAGAGGGAATGGGTCGCCAAAAATATAGGGTGATGTTATCGGAGGTTCAAACGTATTCCATAACAAAACCTTTTCTAGCTGAAACTCTTTTTGGAAGGAACATGAGCTTTTCTCACAAGGGCTTATTGTCTGTCCAGTCTACAATCTGGAAGGTTTCGAAGGAAAGTGTCGAATATTCATAACAATAAGAATATCTACAACAATAGCTGACCCTCACACTATAGTATAGTTTCTTCGGATTCTGAGAGTAGACAGATGGGACTATTGTTTCCCTAGCCAATTTGCAAACATTTTCTTCAACTGTTCCATTGAGAGGGTAGTATTTATTTGTAAGAAGAGGCAACATCAAAGTCGCAGTGATATCAATACATTGAATACTAGAATGGTCTTTTGTAATGAACCGGTGGAGGTATTTATAAACCAATTTACCTCACACCAGATATCAATCTGTAACCGGTGGAGGTGTTCTATAAACCTCTTCACCTCACACCGGATATCAAATTATGTCGCCGAGAATTTCTTCATACCATGACTTAGTTAATCTTCATGGCACAACGTGGAATATTAATTACAAAGAACTAAAATAAAGTTTAGGTCTTCAAGAACTAAGAACTAACTAAAGTTCTTACTTCTTATCCTTACTTCTTTCTTATCTTACTTCTTAGACATGAGGTTCAAAAGACACTCTTGCTTAGAAAGACACTCAGGTTTAGACCTGATACACAAAAAACAACTGCAATAATACCCACTCAATTTCACACTATCACAATTAATTGGCTTCTTATTATATAGAATTCATTTATTAGATTGGCTTCTTAACACTAATTCTATTTCCTATTCAAAGAGCAAAGCGAAGTTCTAGTTTATGGTAGTTTTAAATAATTGTGAATGTCATTCTCGTGGATGTCGATTCCAGAGAGCTATAGTGTATTATCTTGAGTCATGTATAGATGGCCCAATACATCCTATACATTGTCGAAATTTAAATCACCACACTTATGATTGCCATCTGTCATGGATCAGTAGCCTCTCCACCATAATTTTGTGTATTGCTAAGTATATTAAAGTATTATCGAGTATTATCAAGTGTAGGCTATTAAAGTTTTATAAAGTGTTCTAAATGATAAGATACTGAAGTATTGAAGTAATGATTTTCACAATACATCAATATCATTATCAAACTTGCTTTACTCGGTTGACCCCTTACCCCCCAACAACAATTAATTCAGAAAAAAATTAGCTTCTACACACACTCCCCCCCATCTATACAAATTTTCGTCAGTCATACTACATCACTAGCTTTTTTGGGACCCCCACACAAGAATTTTATTGATTTAGAGAGAACCCAAGAATTTCAAGAACGCATAGACCAAACCAATGTCAACAGATGCTATTACTTTTATCTAAATACATGATCGACTTCTATTTTCTTTTCTGAATTGAAAGTTTTATCAATTATTACAATAAATTGAGTTTCTCAATGTTTAAGAAATATTACTATTCTAGGGCCAGGTTGCACAAACACATTATGCAATTTGACCGTGATTAGGTGCCGATTAATATTAAACACGTCATATGACGTCTCCTGCTTCTCTAGATGGCTCCAGTATATAGCATTCAACTGTCATTTTATCTTATTTCATGCAACAGGGATAAGTAAATCTTTCAAGTACAATACCGCATTTCAACATGCTTGTGCTAACGATGCTTTTATTACTTAAAAAATCTATAAGGAAAACGTCTGAAAAAATTGAAAACTTGTCAAATGTATGTTATCTCCTTATCCGAAAATTGAAAATTTTCTTTCAACTTTGAAAAATGAAGTACTATTCATGGATATTGTTCAATATCTAGGCTTTATTCTAAATTGAATTGATTAATAAATACTGAATAAAAATGAAACTCACCTGAGTTGTTCACCCAGATCTTTGCTTTGTCAGTATCCCGGGGAAAGGACAACATTTTCAATCCTTCAACTTTTGCATGACTGTTGTAACATTTCCTAAATGCGCATCTATTTCCCGACATGATTTTCTATTTTATTTTAATTAAACTAGCTACTATAATAATTATTCAAAGTGTGTTCAAATTCTGGGAAGCCTACATAATTAAAGTTAATAAATCTTTGAAATTCAATGACTAAGCTATAATAACTGAAATAACTTTCAATTGAATTTAAAATAGGATTTATTTGATTTAAATTTGAAAATTTTCATAATCTTATTCAGAATTTAAGTATTTTCATAACAAAATTCTCATTAAAAATAACTACAGTACTTTTAAAATATTTATAATAAATATTTTTATTTATAAATTATTCAGTATTTGAAAATAACTACTCAACAACTTTTAGAGAGCGCCGGAAAATTCAACCCCTAAAGCCGAGAAGGGAGACTGAAGGATGCCGGGAGGAGAGGCCTGCTGTTGCTGCTGAACTACAAATGCGCGCTAATATAGTGATTGAACACCGCACCAGTGGACAGAATCGAGTTGGAAAATTAAAAACATTCCACTTGTGACTTGGCAACAGGGCAGCTTGGCAACAGTGCACGTCTTGGCAAGCATCCAAGCATGCGATGATTGTACGCGAAAGACCACTAACACGCCTGAGTATGTGTTAGTGCTAAGGTGGTGGGAGTGTGTCAACTGTCTGCGCCTGTATCATAATATTATGTGATCAAATTCTGAACACAAGCGCGCTCTATCGAGAATCTTGATAATCTAGCCGTCATAATTCTGTGTATGCTTATTCCGTGCTACCGCCTACCAGAACGAGGAGAACACTCTTACAGTCCACTGTGAACCCGCCATACCCAAACGAGGCGCTTTCAAAGGTAACAATTTTATTTTCTGAGCTACTAAGTCACGTGTTTAGAAGCCCACCACATTGGCTCTAACACGAAACCTGGTCACTCCACTGCCGAATATTGGAGGAAAAGCGACCTACGGACAGTGAAAACGCTCATTTCAATTTATTCTGAGATTTTCTTTGTGAGTTTTCTTGGAAAATCGTAAATTTTCGATTTGGACGCGTTCGACCACCATCTTGTATCGAAATCTGAAAACATCGATTAGTGACTTATGATATCGACTATCAAACTGTTAACTATCAAACTTTTACACCCGGTTTGATATAACCTGGAAAGTTTTGTTTTGGTTTTGAACTTCAGTGCCTAACAGTCAGCTACAAACTTTTACCGCTTACTGTGTGTTTTCTTACCGCTAAACGTAGTGAATTACCGCCTATCTTTTATTAATTGTAAAAATTGAACTACGAACTATTGATTTTGAACATTGATCTTGAACTATTTCTTGTTAAATATGAACTTTTTCAGCCATTAACTTAAACTTTTCTGACCGCTAATCTGAACTTTTTCGATTGTAAATTTCAATCTGGTAGCCTATTTTTCTATTTCTGTATGATTATTCATAACAACCATGGTGTCGAATTTTCCATTATTGAATAAGCTAAGAAGGTCTCACCAAGGTTCTCTAGCTGATAAGTACAATGAACAAGTACCTATGACTTGTAGTGAATTTTATTTTGGTCTGGATAGAAAATTTGATAAATTAATGAGTGAATATGAGGAAATGGATGAAGAGTCACTATCTGAGGAAGTAATCTTGGAGTTTGCTGAACTGCAAATCCAATTCCAAACCAGAATTGATAGTATCAAGCTTGTTGATACCGTTCCTAAACCTGCTGTTACCACTAATGAACTGTCAATTAATAATTTTGTGAAACCTCAGTTGCAGATACCTACATTTTCAGGCGAACCTCATGAATGGAATGCTTTCAAAAATGTTTTCGATGCTGCTGTTCACACCAGTAAAGACTATTCCAGTGAGGCCAAATACCATCTTCTAACTTTATATTTAAGTGGTGATGCTTTGACCTTGGTTCAAAATTACGCCAACACCACTGAATGCTACAAAGCTGCCAATGACAGCTTGCACAAACAATACAACAATATCCGGTATCAAGCATATAGTTTATATAATAAATTCGATACCTTTGTTCCTTCTACTACTCTGGCTGAAACTTTGAAAAAATTTTCTATCGAGCTCAGCTCAGCCAAACGATCGCCATTTAACATGAACCTGAACCAAGCTGATTTTTTGATTACCATGATGTGTATTCGCAAATTACCGCTTTCTGTCTGCACCAAATTTGAAGAATCCTTAAAAATGCTTAAAAATCCTTAGAAATGATCAAGTTCCCACTTTTGACCGTTTATTGAGTTTTGTGGCTAGTCAAGAAAAGTCTCTGGAAGTGACTGTACTAACCCGCAAATATGACCAAGTAATTAGCACCAGCATTGAATATGTAGATACTGATTCTGTTAAAGCTGAACCTAGCACAAGTAATTATCAACAGAGAAAGCAGCCCTTCTCTTCAACTAAAACTGGGTATCCAATCAGTGGTGGCATTTGTGTTCTTTGTTCAGAAGGACATCAATTGTATAGATGCGACATTTTCAAAAGAGAATCAGTATCCAAACGCAATCAAATTGTAAAGCAACACAAGATGTGCTTTGTTTGCCTAGGGTCTCACCTGAAATTTGCTGCAAGAATTGCCGCTCTAATAACCATCATACGCTTCTGTGAAATAATGCTAATAATCCTCAATCATTACTCGTTACAGAACAATGCTCTGAACACTGGTTTGTTGAGCCGCACCAAGCACCAAATCAATATGGACGCTCGCATACCGGTACTAGTCAAAACGCCATGCACCATGCGCCTCCTCCTGGTTTCAGCCCGCTACCTGTGCCGACTTTTGCCACTGCCCCACCGCAACCGCCAGTAAGCTCTTATCATGTACATTCTAGCAGCGCACCAAACCTGACTATCAGCTCTAATCTGCCTCCTAGTTTGCCTCCAGTCAACAGTTGTGCATCTCCGCCCGTAAGTTCAAGCCATGCCTCCATTGCACAATATGTAACAAACAGTTCTGTATCTTCTATACCACACACTTTTAGTGGCTGCGCTCAGGTGAAGGCCCTACATGCTTCTGCTTCACTTGGAACCACTGTCGTTACAGTCTTGAACCAATACAATCAACCCTTCTTGTTGCGTGCTGTGTTGGACTCTGGTTCCATGCGCTCCATTATCACCACCCGAGCCGCCACCACAATGGGTTTAGTTGTTGTGCCCGCTCAAATCCAACTGAATCGAATCTCTGTAAAAAGGACATCTGTCAAAGGCATTGTGCAGTTAAGAATATTGTCCGAACCTCAATTTGATATTGCTCTTTCTACCGAAGCTCTTGTATTAGATCAAATTGCTGGTAATCTTCCTGTCTTTCCGCTTCACCCCACACTAAAGAATTTGTTTGCACATCTGGTCCTCGCTGATCCTAATTTTGATGAGCCTGCTGAAATCGACCTACTGATTAGTGCCGATTTATACTCCAACATCTTTATATCCGCAGAAAATTCCATTATTCCTGGTAACCCTGCCGCCTTTGCCACAATCTTTGGTTATGTTTTAAGTGGTAGATTGAATATTGAGGACTTGCCGGCACCGCTCAACAAAATGCAGCTCATTTGCACTATGTTTGCACAGGAAGCACATCTCAACACTGTCATGAACAAATTTTGGGAAACCGAAGAGGCCATCCCCATTCGAAAAGAGTCATCGCCCGAAGATGAGTTGTGTGAGAAACTGTACCAATCCACTACTTATTGCACCTCTGAAGGAAGGTATGTTGTGGCACTGCCTTTCAAACCTGGCGCTCCCGCTCTGGGCAGTAACCGCAGCAAGGCATACCGCAATCAGTTAGGACTACTGAAAAAATTGAGTCAATCTGATGAACTTGAAAACAAATACTCTGACTTCATGCATGAGTATCGTGACTTAGGCTACTTGAAAATCGCTGATTCCGCTGTAGATTACATCATCCCACATCATGCAATATTCAAGAAAAACAATAACACTAAAAAAATTCGTGTTGTTTTCAACGCATCTAGCAAAAGCCAATGGGCTCTCACTTAACGATGTGTTGCTGCCTGGACCCAAACTTCAAACAAACATAGTCCAAGTATCAACCCGCTTTCGTTCATACCGCTTTGTCATCCTTGCAGACTGCAAACAAATGTACATATGTATGGTACATATGTACAAATGTACATAAGGGATGGCTATCACCGCTTATTCTACTGTTTAAGTTATTCATGTGCACTCTGTGGTCTGAACGCCTTGGATGGGATGATGAAATTCCTGCACCACTAGTTTCTATCACTATTTCACCACTATGGTGAAATCCTGGTCACCGCTATCAACCAATTACACCAGATTTGCATACCAAGACTGTTAGCTTGTTCCCATTCCTCAATTAGACTGTTGGGATTTGCCGATGCTTCAGAGAAAGGATATGCCCCTGCTTGTACCTTCATGAAGAAGTTGAAAACTGCTTTATTGATTGTCGTCTTATTGCCACCAAGAGTCATGTTGCACCCCTCAAAACCCTGACAATCCCTCGATTGGAATTGAAAGGCTGTCTCTTGTTAGCACAACTTGTATCTGTCATTTTACCAACTCTATCAGAATACAACCTGCTGGAAATTCGTCTCTACACTGATTCCAGAACTGCCTTGGACTGGATCAATATGCCTACTTACAAACTGCAGATTTTTGTTGCTAATCGTGTACAGCAAATCACTCAATTAGTGAAACCCGAGCTATTCAATCATGTGTCCTCGCTTAACAACTGTGCTGATATTGCTTCTCGTGGACTACTGCCAACTGAACTTGTTTCCTGTCATACTTGGTGGCATGCTTCTGCCGCATTTCAATGCCTCTCTGTTGATTTTCCTGTGTCTTATCACATTATCAGTGAAAAAATACCTGAGATGAAGTCAAACCCTCTGTATATTCTTGCAACTACCCAAGATGAACCGCTAGCAAACCCGCTATACACCGCTTGTGAATGTGTATCCAAATTTGGAAAATTATGCCGAATTTTTGTGTATATACTACGCTTCATTAACAGAATCAAGATCGCCCGCCATGACTATAGTAACAAATAAATTCAAAAATTTTGTGATTGTGAACCGCACCCTGCTGCTATTGATGTTGTTGCCTCTGAAATGGAGATTGCTAGAAGGCTCATTATACAAGTCGTGCGAAAGGTCAAATTTCAGAAGAAAAAAAATGAGTTAAACTCGGGAAAATGCCCCAAACATTTATTGACTCTGCAGCCTTATATTGATCATGGGAATTTGATCCACCTATCTGGTCATCTGGGGAATGCGCCTATTTCCAGTGAAACTAAAAATCTGTTATTGTTACCAAAAAATGAACATGTTTCTACTCTCATTATTAGACAACAGCATCTCATGAGCTGTCATGCTGGTCCTCGCACCACCCAATCTGCATTATGCCAACAATATTGGATATTATCAGCTCATAATCAGGTATGTCGTGTCATACACCAATTCACCATCTGCAACCGATTTCGCCGCTCAAATTTGCAACAACGCATGGCCCCGCTACCTGCCGAACAGGTCACCATCAACAAACCATTCAATGTGACTGGCTTGGACTTTGCTGGACCTTTTGTCTGCAAGACATCTCTGCTAAAACGTGCGCAAACTACAAAAGGATATTTGTGCATATTCGTGTGTTTTGCCACAAAAGCTACTCATCTTGAATTTCTGTCTTCTATGTCGGTCAACCACCTCATCGCCGCACTACAACGATTCATTGCTCGATGAGGTACGCCTCATATGCTATGCTCTGACAATGCCAAAACTTTTGTATCCGCCGCTAGAAAAATACATGAATTGGCCAAGCTTTTGGAATCACTACCCTCTGATGTCACTTGTATTCTGTCCAACTATGGCATAAATTGGAAATTCATCCCTCCTTACGCACCCCACCATGGAGGCCTGTGGGAAGCTGCCGTCAAATCCGCTAAAACGCTGTTGTATCGATGTATTGGAGACAAGGCTCTCACATATGAAGAATTTGACACAATATTCACCCGCATAGAAAGCATTTTGAACAGCCGACCACTAACTGAACTGTCTTCACAGCCCGCAGAAGCCGCTTCTGTTCTAACACCAGGCCATTTCCTAGTGGGTTCAAATGTTTAAATATTTAAATGTTTAAATGTTTAAATGTTTAAATGTTTAAATGTTTAAATGTTTAAATGTTTAAATGTTTAATGTTTAATGTTTAAATGTTTAAATGTTTAAATGTTTAAATGTTTAAATGTTTAAATGTTTAAATGTTCAAATGTTTAAATGTTTAAATGTTTAAATGTTTAAATGTTTAAATGTTTAATGTTTAAATGTTTAAATGTTTAAATGTTTAAATGTTTAAATGTTTAAATGTTTAAATGTTTAAATGTTTAAATGTTTAAATGTTTAAATGTTTAAATGTTTAAATGTTTGAATGTTTGAATGTTTAAATGTTTAAATGTTCATATGTTGCGCATTTACGGCGAAACGCTGTAATAGATTTTCATGAAATTTGACAGGTATGTTCCTTTTTTAATTGAGCGTCGACGTATATACAATGTTCTTGGAAATTTTGCATTTCAAGGATAATATAAAAGGAAACAGGAGCCTCCTTCATACGCCAATATTAGAGTAAAAATCAGACTATAGAATTATTCATCATAAATCAGCTGACAAGTGATTACACAGATGTGTGGAGAAGCCAGTCCAATGCTGTATTTCCATAAGGTCTATAGTTTCAATCAGGTACTTGTGGATGAGAATACTGCGTGAGGTCTACTGCTCAAATAACTACTAGTTTTAAACTTTATAAAATATAAACTCAGAAAGTGTTAGTGTAAATTTTTAGTGATAAAACTTGAAAAACCTAATATTATAACCTATTATTAGCTTGAGTGTAAATAGGAAATGACATTGGGTAATACGGCAAGGCAGAGCATCCAAAAGGATATCTCTCCCAATTAAAACCTTATAAATGAATAAATAAATTTTTATTCATATGATAAAGTATTGATAAATAGACTGAAATAGATCAAATAAAACTCTATGATGAATTGCTGGGAATAAGCTGGATTGTAAATATTTGCCAATTTCTAATTTAAAAAATCTGGAGTGGCACACTCGCACAACTTTCCTTGCCGTTATGAAAATTTATCACCTGACGGCTGACGCTAGTGTTCACGCATATCTCTAGTCTACTATTCAAAGATATGAGTCAGCTGGTGACAGGACAATAACTCTGGAGACCACTGGGGCAAGGAAAGTAAAAACACTTTTGAAGTGGAAACACTTTTTGAGCAGTTTCCTCAGTCTGGAGATGACCAACGACAGTCAAAGAGTAAGTATTTTCACAAATTCAGAAGAACAGAAGACCCAAAAAGTGGGGAACAAGTGATTCCTCGACAATATCATCCCCACCAAGAACTGATGGCGAATCTACAAACAAGGTAGGAGACAATCTTCAATTCGAGGTGTCAACAAGAACCCGAACCCATTACTCCAATCATATTGAGTAATGTTGATAACTACAACGAAATCACTGATATTTGCCAACAAGCCAACTTCAAATATGAAAATGAGAATAAACTTTATTCTGCCTCTGATTAATACAACAGTTGAATACAATCATGGTTTCAGAATTATACTAGCAGCAATTTTTCATAGACGCTGCCAATATAGAGCTACAACGATGAACAAAAAACAACTAAAATTAATAGTTTGAATAGTGGGAAAGATTGAATAACAGCAAAGTAATTTACCAGTCAACAGAGGGGCTTGTTTTTCAAGAAAGAAGTATATAGATCAAACTTTACTGCAAGAAACACAACAAAATCACAAACATTAAACTCAAATCTATAAGAAACAATAGAGAATAAATACAATAACAGATACTGAATAGAGACAATAATCTTGAAGAAACAATACCATATTCTTGATTTTTTCATATTCTGCTCCTATCTCCAATCGCTGTGCGATTGTTTTGCTCATAAGAATATCGACGATTTTATCCTTATTGTCTGACGATGATTTCTCCATCGCTGATATTATTGCATTAGCGTCATCTACAGCGTTGAATGGTAATGCTATGATGGTTGGCCCTGTTTTGGGGCGCTACAACAGTAACAAATCAAACAAAACAAACAAGAAAATCAATTCAAAATCGAATCACATCCAATCTTCAAGCACAAAGAAAAAAATCTGGTGTGGCGAATTCACACAACTTTCCTTGCCGTTGATCACCTGACGCTAGTGTTTACGCACATCTCAAGTCTACTATTTAAAGATCTGAGCCAGCTGGTGACAGGACAATAACGCTGGAGACACACGAGGTCTGATATCTCTTCGTAGTGAATGATTTAATAGAATCAACAGTTGCCAACAGTTTGCAATTGAATAATCAAATTTTCTCGAATTTCGAGCCTATTTCCATTTTTAGGTGAAAATGTTACAAAACATTAATTGTAGAGATTTTCATGCTCAATCCTTTCCACTTGAAATTTTTTGTTTAAATTGTATCTGAAGACTGATAATTGGGAATCTAAAATCAAACTTTGCATAGATGGGGCGGAGCTCCTGAAAGTTTTACAGATATGGGTATTGTGGCAGTTGAAAGAGCTTAGCCTACCTTTTTTGGACTCAGGTGACCTTGAAACCTATAGAAGTTTAGAAATTGGGGTACCTTAATTTTTTCGGGAAGCAATACTTTCCTTTCTGTAAAGTAATAGGGCAAGGAAAATAAAAAATACATCTGAAGGAATAAGTTTGTTCAAGATCATTCCAATAGTGAGATACGTTTTAAAAGTATAGTGTCAGTGGAAATGATAGAGAGGCAATATGCCAATTTTCCTTCCTCATCGCCTTCTATTTAAGATAGACAAGATCCAAGATATCCTGGTAATTATTGTGACGTAAACCTCCTCAAATTAAAAGGTGTTTGAACAGAAAATATTATATTGGTTAATAATAAACTATAATACTTTAAAATATTTCTTCTGAAATTCTACTCACACATTCTCCATAGTTGAACGATAGAATACAAGTGATTATAATCACAGATAACTTCATAGCTTCTCAAAAAAGTATTATTACAATTAGCAATAGTGAGATATAGGTATGGATAGATAACTTAGTCGTATGTTTCAAATTATACAGAAAAAATGTGAACTGTTGAACGTTAGATAGGTTCAGACTAGAAAGACGCTCTTGTAACTCGTCTGTGATAAATCAATTCAACTCTTTTCATTGAACAAATAGCGCTCAATCATTTCAATGTTTGATTTGAGTTTAGCAAAAATAGCATCCAATCTGAAAAGTAAACAAACTCTCTACAACAATCAGTCAATTTCAGTTGTTGCGTTGATTTCTGTTCATACATGAAACAATGTTCAATAATTATAAATTTATTCGGCGTTATCAGAGTTTCTGGCTGGCTTCGTTACTAGCTATGATATTGAAATTTTGAACCTCCAATGGAAGTCATACAAAATATTGAATTACAGAAAATGAATATGAATATCCCTCCTAACAAATCCACTGGAAGAACTCAAGAATATTTCTTTGCAACAGGGAAATCCAAACCATGTGGCACACAGTGGCTATAGAGAACATATTAGTAGAGAAGTGTTTGTAGCCTTCTGTGGAGGCTTCAGAAAACGCTACTAGATAGAGAAAAAATATATTTGCAACAGAATTCTTGAAGCTGAAACCTACTGAGAAAAGGTTCTGTCACTAATTACTTACTTTACTAGTACACACGGAAAATACGAGGTTTTTGGGCCATTCTGTATCTAGCACAAGGAAATTTTGCATGAAGAAATTGGTTCTAGACTTCTCCTACGTACCCAAATAATATATTGAAAAATCAGAACTACATTATAAATTGCATGCACCAATGTATATAGTGACTGGACTATAAATCCCGAGCTCGGAAACCGGCCCTAGATGTTCTTGTAGATGAATGTTCTCGCGTTTATGCGCATGTACTGAAACGATACACTCCCGAAAATTCAATCTGACTGATGTCGATCAATTACCTAGTTGATCCACATTGACAATAGTGCCGATTGATTGACAAGTTGAAAGCCTGTCAGCTAATCCAAGTGCGGGAAAAACCTCAAATTAAAATTCTCTATATGATTTCCAAAAACCAGTAAGCTGGCGCTTACACTGATCATAAGTAATTTATTTCAGAAGGAACTCATCATTTACATCGTTGAGAAATACAAAGCAGTAATGAATAAATACAAATAATAATAAAAGAATGAATAAAATAAAAATTATTAGAGAGAATCGGTTCTCTAGGTTAAAATTAATCCCCCTCAAAAATATATATGCACCGTTGGCGTCATGTCCCCCCCCTGTAGGCACCCCTGCATAGGAAACCATATTTGGCTCCTTTTCTCCTCCTTTCTTTCTTTTCAGCACACCCCGCCAAGAACCCTGTTTTTGTATTTCATTGGAAACTTATTTCTGATTGTGATTTGTGTTTTGATTCCTTTTATGTAATATATTGTATTGTGATGATTGGAATAAAAATTGATTGATTGATTGGTGTTTATATATTGATAGTGTACAATACAGAATTCTGAAAAGTTACATTTTTCTTTGAAGAGAAGGATTAATCTTTTTTTTTATCTTCAAATGTATTTGTTTTTGCTAAGGCTGGTTTCCATTAGCTAATGCCGTCAAAATCATTTGTTCTCTCTTCTTGTAATATTTCTGTGAAAAAAAAAATTATCATGAAATTAAATACTGGAGAGAATCAGATCGTATTGAATTTTTTTTCTGTAATAATAAGTTAAATCTTCTATAGTGAGATTCTCTTCAATCAGCTGTCAGTGTTATTCATATAAAACTTATTGACATGGGCTCCTTTTAAATTAATAGAACAAAATGAATCTTATAGCACCCTTTATTTAAAAAAAAACTTTATAATAGTTTCGGTGATATATTATTACACCATCTTCAGGTTATGAAATAAAATAAAATTCAATAACTGTTTATTAATTGATATAAAACGAACATATGCTTAAATTCATATCACTAATTCATTTCTGGTGAAAGTTATTAAATTTAAATTTAAAATTTTATCAATTCACTCTTAATTTTATCAAAAATAGGATTATTTAAGTCAAATTGGATTATATTTATTAAATTATACCTATTCAATTTTTCAGTTTTATAGATATAAAATTCTTCTTTTACATTAAATTTATTACTTTCACTAACAATGCTTAATATTTTCATATTAGAATTTATATTGATATAATTATGACTATTCTAAATTAAATGCTCAGCAAACGCTGATTTTTCAGTAGTATTATTTTGAATTTAAGGCCTGAATATGTTCATTGAACCTTTTTTGAAAACATCTACACGTGTTTGACCAATGTAACATTTTTCACAATCACTACATTCCAGTTTATAAACGCCTGATTTTTTAAATTGTTCCTGTTGTATATTTTATTATTAGAAATCTTCTTTATTAAATCAAACGCCTTATTTTTTGTTGTTTTGTATCCTTAATAATTTTTTTTTTGTGAACGTCTTCCTAATTGCCTTATTGAGAATAGTGTTGTATGGAACACAAATATATTCCTTATTTTCTGAATTTCTATCATTTTGTGGATTAATTTGTTTATATTTTCGCTTATATATCATCTTATTAATAAATTTGGTATCATATCCATTAGTTACTGCAAAATTATTTATAATTTTCACTTATTTTTCATCATTTTATTTTGACATAGGAATATTTATCAATCTATAAATCATTTATCTGAATGCTGCTGTTTTTTGCTGCCATGGATGGTTAGAGTCTTTTGGAAACTTAGAAAGCTTAGAGAAGAAGAAAATATAATACATACACAAATAAATGATTCATTCCATGAGGAATCGATTGAAGAATTTGAATTACAAATTAAATCTTGGATTACTCCATACATTGGAAAGAAGAAATTCATACATTTGAAAAAAATAGAAATGCTAACCTTTAAACAAAAGGAAAATATTAACTCAAATCAATATTATAAAATTGATGAGTATATGAATCATTTGAAAAAGTGAAGAATTAAACGGATATTAAGTTCAATGAGGAAGAGAATGAATTTATAAAATGATTTAAAATGAAAATGATTAATCCTGCCTCACCAATTTTTAGAGTTCAACCTAGAATTCACAAAGTAGGTATACCTATAAGACCTGTGGTAAACTATAGAAATGCTCCAACTTATAAAGCTTGTGAATATCTGAATAAATTACTGCCTCAAAAAATAATAATAAATGAAAATTATAATGTAACAAATTCTTACCAACTAGTTCAAAAAATCAAGGGAATGGCTATTCCAAGTCACACAATTTTTCTATCATTATTGATGTAGTCAACATGTATACTTCTATCCCAACTAATGAAACTATTAACATTTTAAAGCAAAACTTGATTGAAAATTATGTGAACAGTAATGAAATAGATGATTTAATAGCATCAACAAAAACATGTATAGATCAAAATTATTTCACTTTCAATGACAAAATTTATAAGCAGAAGGAAGGTTTAGCTATGGGATCACCATTATCAGGATACCTTGCTAACATATACAGAGTGATTCTTAATTATGGTAAAATGATTTAATACGTGATAGTAGAGGTAAAAATAAGAAAAAATTTCTTATAAACATATATCCATAAACGCTTCATTAGCGAGCTATACAAAGTGAAAGATTTCGCCCGGAATTCAGTTCCTCTGGTGAAATACACCGATGCTGAATTGTTTGGGGACTAGTTTTTGAAAAACTTATTCATATTATGGAAAAATATCTGAAAAATTGAATAAAACTAGTCTGGAAGCTGTAGTGTGAGTAGTTTGTGAGAAAAAGTTGAAATATGCAAAAAATCTAAGTAGAAAAACACAGATTTCTACGTTTGATGCCCAATAACTTTCATTAATGACCAGTAAATAAATAATTTTCGCAATAAAAATTGTAGAGAATTCAATTCTAAAAAGAATTCAAAAAACACAGCGCGGTTACAGTAGGCCTAATTTACAGGTTTGTTGTTTAGTTCAACAGTGAGCTAAAATATTTCTGAAAATAATTTTCAGCTGATAATTTATTTTAATTATTTTCTTATCTAAAACAAAATGAATCAGTTGTTTTGGAGCATATGTTATTTAAATTCATGTTTTATTTGCAATCAGCTACAGCCTATGAGTTATTAGTTCTCTTGTCCTCATAAAACAGCAAATTTTTGTGGTGTAATGTACTACATAAGAATACATTTAATTCAACTTTTATTCAAATTTAGTTTACACAGCTTACATACTTCTTTTTAGAATTGAATTCTCTACAATTTTTATCGCGAAAAATTTTTTGTTTACTGGTCATTAAAGAAAGTTATTGGGCATCAAACGTAAAAATCTGTGTTTTTCTACTTAGATTTTTTGCATATTCCAACTTTTTTCTCAAAAACTACTCACACTACAGCTTCCAGACCAGTTTTATTCAATTTTTCAGATATTTTTGCATATGAATAAGTTTTTCAAAAACTAGTCCC
>NC_052516.1:28642159-28670372 GCF_014356525.2 Nilaparvata lugens
GTTGGACCTTCTTCTGAAACTAATGGCTGGCTGTTGCTTGTATAATTTTGTGCTCTGAGTTATTGTCTGTTTAATGAATTTATTAATGTTTTAGATTGAAGTTTATATAAATTTTTGTGCAAAGTTTGCTGTTTGTATAGTAAAGCCAATAGCCACTGTGTTTCAACTGTAAACTAGATAAGTATTTAGTTCGTTTAGTAATTTTTAGACGCTTAGCTTGTAAGTTATTGTTCGTTTTATATTTCTGTGTTTTTGCCAAAATTTTCATCTGAAGATTATAAGTTAATTTGCTCTGAAACTGGATTTCTCATTCATAGGCAATAGATCCATTCACAGTTTATCAAGTATCTATTTTATTGGAGCCGACAACTTTCCTTAGCGTGTAGGTGTTATATGCTATTCCAACCGTTTAAGGAAAAATTGGTAGCACGGCAAATGGTACGCCTGTGGTGGGACCGAATTACAAAATAGATATGTCCCAAATGGTACACCATGAAATCCCTGGTTATAGAAATTATTAGTGGATAGATATCTTGATAGGTTATGAATGGTTTGTTGCTGAGTGGGAAATCAGTTCAAGAGAGATCAAGTCCTAATGAATATATTATCTGTGCAGACTAGCAAAATGGCATACAATATGAAATATTAAGTTGATGATGAGTTAATAGCTGCCTTAACACAACTGTTTGATAAGCAAGATGCTAAGTTAGACCAATGTTTAAAAATCAAAATGCTAGGTTTGATGAGTTAAATGCTAGATTTGATGAGCTAAATGCTAATTTTGATGCGGTTTGATGAGATGAAGCAAGAATGTACTAGCATTAGACTAGAGCAGGTTAGTATAAACCTTCTATTGAAAAATGCAAATGAATCAGTGAAAGATAATCATGAAGATGAAAACAAATTGAAGCAGGATGATAGTAGTGTTAAGATACAGGATCAACTCATTCAAGTTTCTGAAAATGTAGGCCTAGTTACTGTTGTTGAAAAAGTCAACCATAGTGAAAGTGTAGAATTGAATAAAGAAGTAGGTAGGGAGTTGTCTTCATTGAAAGTCAACTATCAAGAAAGTACTATTGCTACATTGAAGGTTAGGAAAACAGTAAACAAATCAATGTTTCTATGGATCAGATTACTACATCAAAAGTTAGGAAATTGTAAACAAAATGAATGATTACATGAGACAGGTTTCTGTAGAGGTTAGGAATAATGTGAACAAAATGAATGTTGCTTTGAGTCAAGTTGATGAATTCAACTTTCAACTGAGAATTGAAAAGGTGTATGCTATGCATTCTCAAGTGAACATGACAAACTTTTGTAGGCAAAACTGCTTGGTTGAAACTAATGAACCCATGAATAAAATCATGTTCTTGAAGAAAACAAAACACAAAGTTTCCATTGATGTATTAGTATTCAAAGGTTGTTTCAAGTTGCTTATTTACAAGATGATGACAATGAATCACATGATGAAAGGGTATTCCCCAACACACAATGATTAGGAATCCTGTGTCATGCCGGGATTCAGAATAGCATGACCGTAAATACTACGTATGGTAAGAGTCCATAATTGTGATTGATAAAATATTCCTATGTCAAAATAAAATTATGAAAAATAAGTGAAAATTATAAATCATTTTGCAGTAACAAATGGATATGATACCAAATTTATAAATAAGATGATATATAAGCAAAAATATAAACAAATTAATCCACAAAACGATAGAAATTCAGAAAATAAGGAATATATTTGTGTTCCATACAACACTATTCTCAATAAGGCAATTAGGAAGACGTTCGCAAAAAATTCTATTTAGGATACAAAACAACAAAAAATAATGCTTTTGATTTAATAAAGAAGATTTCTAATAATAAAAAATACAACTAGAACAAGTTAAAAAATCAGGCGTTTATAAACTGGAATGTAGTAATTGTGAAAAATTTTACATTGGTCAAACACGTGTAGATGTTTTCAAAACAGGTTCAATGAACATATTCAGGCCTTAAATTCAAAATAATACTACTGAAAAATCAGCGTTTGCTGAGCATTTAATTTAGAATAGTCATAATTATAGCAATATAAATTCTAATATGAAAATATTAAGCATTGTTACTGAAAGTAATAAATTGAATGTAAAAGAAGAATTTTATATCTATAAAACTGCAAAATTGAATAGGAATAATTTAATAAATATAATCCAATTTGACTTAAATAGTCCCATTTCTGATAAAATTGAAAGTGAATGAATAAAATTTAAAGTTTTAAAATATAAATTTAAATTTAATAACTTTCACCAGAAATGAATTAGTGATATGAATTTAAGCATATGTTCGTTTTATATCAATTAGTAAACAGTTATTGAATTTTATTTTATTTTATAACCTGAAGATGGTGTAATATATCACCGAAACTAGTTGTTCAACTATTTCAAAGTTTTTTTAGAATAAAGGGTTCTATAAGATTTATTTTGTTTTATTATTCATATAATCATTTTATATCAATGCTTCAGATTCAACCAATGAAAGCAGTTCAAAGTGAATCTTATAATGACTAATCAATAATTACTATCATAATATAATAAACAATATTATTATCTTATTACATAGAATTACTAGTACCCTAAGTTCCATGTTAATTTTGATTCTGTAATATGCACTTTTTTCTTGTATGAAATATAAAGGATTGTGTGGTAGAGAGGACCTAGAGTCCCTTACTCCGCCCTTAATAAAGGCAATTATTCAATAATTCAATTCAATTCTCTCTCTCTCTCTCTCTCTCACTCACCCTTAGAGCCCATTCAAGTCCATTCTCATAAGCTGCATCGTAGGCAGTTCGGATATCAGCCATATCTATCTCACTCCTAGAAATTAAAATCCTTGGACAAGCGGAATCTTCATCATCATTATCTCCCTTTATATCTTCATTCATTTCATGTGCGAAGTATTTGAAAGGGTCCATGGAAAAGTTCACTGCAAGGGAAACATTTTCTATATTCATTTTCATTCAAATACTTGACTAATATACCGTATCGGTACCTTCCATATAACCACAAACAAGATAGTATCTATGATACTAACGATTGTATCTGTAATGTAAAGTTCCATATATGAGGTCATTAAATTAATCAAGACAGAACTTAAGTTACTGGAACAGCTAGTGGTTCGAATTAAAAGCTCACCACATTTCAGGCTGTATCACAATGTCAATTTTGCGAATATCTCGAAAACTATTGGATATATCACAAACCTCTTATACTGGAGAAAGCTTGTGGAGAATTTATCAAGCTTCATTTCTGCTATGTTATGTTATGTTGGTGAAACACATTGATCTCAATATAGGCATGTATAGGTAAAAAATGAGAATATAACTTTAAAGTTACCCTCATACCTTTATCGAAAGCCTAGGGAGCTTTTGATATGTTCACCTCCTAATTATTACTCTCAACAAAGCTGCAAAGTCAAAATTAGAAATTGTGTTCATGTAATATGGGGAATATTGAGAGGTTTGAATTGTAGTTTTTTGTGCCTTTCTTTTAGGTTGTTGAACTGATCAAAATTGAACTAAATTTCTCCAATATGAACTCTAGTGAACCTTGTTTTTGATTGTTGAAGAATTTATTCATGCACAAACTAAGCACCTAAATTTCGTGTTGCCATAAAAGATTTGCTAACTTGCTTCTTATCCATCCAAATTAATGCAATCTTCTAGCATTTCCATAGTACTGGCTTGGATTTCGTAATGAAATTAATGCAAACGTATTTAGAAATGTATTTGAACCGTGCGACCCCACGACGTTTTAACCTGAAATTAGGCTGGGAGCTCCACGTGTTTTCTTGCAAATTGTAAAATTTGAGTGGAAGAGTGGCAGTTCGAAACGAGTCGTCACCGCGAGAAGATGTAGTCATAGAACTTGTCTCGGCCTCTAAACTAGGCTTCGGCCTATTTAGAAAGAAAATATTATTATTTTTATTTTGTATAACTGGAAAGCATGTAGTTAGAAAAATAGTACCATAATTAAAATGTAAATATGAGTGATTGTGAGTGTCGATTTATTTGTTAAATTTTCGATTGCATGGTGAGTGCCAAAATTATTTTATTAAGCTCAAATAGATTGATCACATAAATTGACCGAGGCCCTAAATTTATTTTAGATTGAGTTAGCAAATTCTTGTCTAAATATCAAATTTTTATCTAAATATTAATAATTATTGAATTGTTTGAATGCAACTAATAAATTAACGTCAGTAGCATTTATACAAAATCTTTTATTTCACGTTCCCGGCTCGTGATAAGTTACTTAGTTGCTAAAAAAGGGTGCTGTTAATAGTGAAGATCTTGGCATTTGCATTAACGAATCCATCCAAAGCTCCCAACCGTGGATTCAAATAATTTAAACAGTTGAGTGGAGATTTTTGAAGCAACTATTATTATATTTTCGCTTTTTACAAAATTGGGTCCTCTCATAAATAAATTCCCCCTGGCTTCCCACCCGTTACAAATGAAGTCAGGTGTGGGGTAGTGTTATTAATACCTACACCCGTTACAATGAAGTCAGGTGTGGGTATTGGCTATATAAATACCTCCTCCTATTACAATGGTGTAATGTGTGTGGGGTTTGTCTGCAAAAATGACAAACATCTGTAATAGTGTGAAATTGAGTGGGTATATTGTTTTTTGTGTGTCTTATTTTTCAGGTTTTTGAACTGGAATGAACTTTGGTTCATACTTTCAGATTTTAGTGTGAGAATATTTGACCATGTTTGTTGAATTTGCTAACTTGTTGCTTAGTTGTCGAAATTAAAGCAATTTTCGTGCATTTTTCAAGTACAGTTTCAATATCTTGTTGAAAAAGCTACTGTATTTGGGAATTGTACGACCATTGACCTTTTTGCACCTTTGGCTTTTCCACTGGAAGTTATGCTCAACGCTCGTGGAGGGGGAATAATTTTCAGTGAAAGGGCCACAGTTCGAATTGAGACGTAACTGGGAAAACATGTAACGGTGTGCGAGCCTCGGTCCTCTGAATGGGCCCATTTCCCATTCAGAGGGACAAATTGTTATGTTTTCAGTTATCAGTAATTTTTATCTAGTTAAATAGGAAACCAAATTTTGTGGAGTTAGTAGGAGTAGAATCAGGAAATTATTTGTGCGTGTGAGTTCAAGTATAGTGAGTGTTTCTGAAGAGTCCAAGTTTGAATATTGTTAAAATGGTGAGTGCCGAACTTTTGTTGTTTTTCTTATTAAGCTCATAATTTAATTTCATAGAATGACCGAGGCCCAAATTTAAATGCAGCAAGTTAGCAGGTTCCCAAAATGTATAGATTAAAAATTGAGTATGTCTTCTTGACCTGAATCAATTGCTGAATAATTCGTTCTATTTATTTAGAGTTCAATAGACCTGAAGTTGAATTTTATTAGTATTTTTCATTGAAGTTCCTGGCTCGTAGTTGCTAGTTGCTAAAACAGGTGACAATTAGATAATGATGATAATCTGTGCATTTGAATGAACGAATCCAATAAAAGCTCCCAACCAATCAAGGATTCAAATAGAGATTTGATAGCATAATTTTGGTAAATATTTTAGAAGAGAAGAAACAGCCCACCTCCATTTACTCATCCAAATGCCATAGAAATCAGTAGTTCTTATGATTGATAAGAAGTATCGAGAAAATAGAGTGAATTATTTACTCAAGTAGAATAGAAATGTTATTATTAATTTGTTTCCATGAATATTATGTCGTATAGTTCATTGGGACTCTATCCGACTATACTATATTATACTTTATCCAATTATCAATAGTTTTCTATAACGTTATAACTGGATTATTAACTTCATGTAAAAGTGGAGTGTATAATTATACTACATTACAATTCAAAGGGTTAAAGTCCGAATGTACTAGAGATAATCATTCATACTAATGTAATAATTGAATTGTTCTTTTTAGAGAGATAAGTATTATGTTTAAGATTTAGAAATTATTCGTGGCTGTTTTATTTCACAGCGGTCCATGTTTGTGGCAAACTAATTTACGATTGACTATGGAAGAACGATCCTTGTTAATGCCAAATCAATCCACAATAAATTATGAATATGAGACAAGGGACTCCATACGAGGATCGGGTTAAAACGGGTATGGAGAATAGGAGATAATTGCCAAGCGGTGTTTTCTTTTAAGCAATTATGCAACATCATTACCCAAATACTCTGCAACGTAACTCGGTACCGAGGTAATGTGACGATCAAACTATATTTTCCGGCATTGAGATTCACGAAAGAATTTATTAAACAAATATATGGGCCCATTATCAATTTAGAATGATGATATTGTCATGTATATAATATTTTGTGAAGTGTTAACCTTTTTTTTGAATAATGAATTTCTAAACATTAATTGTGTTTGATTGAATTTTTCCTGAATTCATTCCATTAGATGAGAATACCGAATAATTAATAATAGGGTTTCCTTATTACTAATTATCAATAATTTATAAATTATATCAATATTTTTAGAAAATCGTTGTTTTAACAAAAAAAAATTGTTTATTCAAAATCTCTTTTCAAAACCCATACGACAGCGATTTCACTGCGCCACTGCTGCTTCCTAAACTGAAAATGAAAATGAAAATGAAAATGAAATTTATTCTCCTTTTTCTTATACAAACAAAAAATTACAATATTTTATCTTAGAATTAAACTGACAGCAATTGTTTATAGGCGCTGCCAGTATCATATATTATAATTACATATTTCGAATATTATATTATAGTTGCTATTTCAAAAAATCTAAGCAAAGTATTTTCGGCCATTGCGGTACAAATGTGCATATAATGTGCAAGAACAGCTATAAAAATTTATTTAGAAAAACAAAGCAGAAGCGCAGTGTTGAATTTTGTAATATTAAAACAATACTATAACTTAATAAGAAAAATATGAGCTAAGTGGAAATATAAATCACAAAGTACAAAAAGTTTGGAAATTTATGGAGTATAAATACATGGCATTGTACCGGTAGCTGAAACAGTGTATGATTTTCAGGATAGAATTGAAAAAAGTTTTCTATATCTTGATATTGGAATAGCCAGTCTTTAATTATTGTTGAGAATTCTTTCCAAGTTCTAGTTCTTCTACCAGCATGTGGTATAGCGTTGAAGAGTCTTGGGCCTAGGTATACAAAAGATTTAGAAAAGAAGCTAAAATTTATTCTTGGTAGTCTTGATACCAGGTCAAGTCTTCTTCTTTCAGAAAAGCTGGGCCTGAAAAATCCATCGTTTCCACTTCGCATAAAGAAAATTCTTAAGACTTTGAAAACAAAAAGATGGCGAATTGGGAGAATACGTAATCTCTTGTATAAAGGAAACGAATTTTCTCTTCGATTTTTGAATAGTATTAGTCTGATGAAATGTTTTTGCAATTTGTGTAGTGGACTAAAGTGCACTTTTGCAGCTCCACCCCAACATACAATGCTGTATTCTAATTTTGAATTTATTAAGGCATAATATACTGTGCGCAGTGTGTTTGTATCACACAGCTCTCTCAAGTGATAGAATTTACAAAGATAGGTATTGATACTTTTCTTGAGATTAGATATATGTGTTTTCCAATTTAAGGCTGAATCAATAAAAATACCAAGGTATTTAATCTCCTCGACCTGCTCTATAGGAGGACATTGGCATAATAAGTCATATGTACAGCTATTCAGATGGAAAATAATAGGTTGCTGATTGTGAATTTTTGGTGCGCGCAAAGAGAAATTAATAAATTTGGTTTTTTCGACATTGATTGCTAATCTATTTCTAAGATACCATTGTTGAAGAAATTTACAGTCATGGTTTACTCTATTGTACAGTTCCTCCCATGATTTCCCTGAACTAACTAATACCGTGTCATCTGCATAACAAAATATTTTTCCATTTAAATTGGCATCACATAGGTCGTTTACAAAAATTATAAAGAGAATAGCTGAAAGAACTGATCCCTGTGGAAGTCCTGAAGTTACTGTTGAAAAAGAACTACAGGTATTATTAATTTTTGTACATTGAACTCTATCATTTAAAAAAGATTTAAACCATTGTAGGGCCACGCCCCTTACCCCTGTAGATTCTAACTTATTTAATAGAAGACCATGCTCAACCGTATCAAAAGCTTTTTTTACATCTAAAAATAGAGCATTTACATTCAACCCATCGTTTACATTATTATATATAATTATCATAAAGTCGACTAGTGCACGCTCAATATCAAAACCTTCACGGAAGCCGTATTGGTTTTTACTAAAAAATTCATATCTATTCAGGAATTTCAATAATCTTGTTTTTATCAGTTTCTCTAATATTTTAGAAAAGATAGAGAGCAGCGCTTTGGGTCTATAATTATTCAATAGTAATTTATCTCCACCTTTGAAAACTGGTACCACCACTGCTCTTTTCAAGACTTGTGGGAATACTCCTTGCGACAAACTAGCATTACACAGGTAACATAAAATAGGCAGTATAATAGGAATAATGTGTTTCAAAATATCGCTTGTGAGTGAGTCATATCCTGTCGATCTTTTTGAGGGCATTAATCTAATCATTGGAGAATTTCTTCTTCCGTAGCAGGGTGTAAGAAGATAGAATTTTCAGAGATATTGTATTTAAAAACCCTATTGTAATCTTCTGGTGAGAATTGATGATTCGGGTTTATATTCCTAAGTAGGTCATCCCTGACATTATTGGGAACACTTATAAAATATTCATTAAACTCCTTGGCGATAGTCGGTGAATCAGTAACAACAGTATTGTTATTCATTGTATAGATACTTTCAAAAGTTTTATTCTTTCTTTTTCTAACTGTTATATCATTGATTATTCCCCACTGAGCAGCTTTGTTATTATGATTTTTCTCAAATAATTGACTGTAGTAGTTTATCTTTGTAGTTTTTATGTCGTCAGCTAACTTGAGTTTAAAGGCGTTAAAATAATTTTTTAGTTGCAAATCGAAAGGACGATTTTTAACTTTGTGGTATAGTTTATTTCTTTTTAGCAATCGCCTATGAATATTACTCGTTATCCAAGGACTAATATTTTTTGCTCTAGTTAAAGAATTGACATGCGTAGTGACCACAGAACCACTCCTACATTCCTCTATGATTTTTAAGAATTCATTCCAAGCACTATCAACACTTGGTGCATTGTAAACTATTGACCAGTCACAAAGATTTAATTTATTATTCAATTTCATAAAGCATATTTTTTCATTTACCACTAACTGATCTCCATTTCTATCTTGCTGAGTACTATCTCTTATCTTTGATTTTTTAAACATGACGCCTAAAGTGCTGTGATCAGTAATGTCGGTTGTGAACAATGCACTTTGATACTCTAAAAGTGGACTGGATCTTACAAAGAGGTGATCAAGGCATGTTAACGATGCAGGTCTAGTTATTTCTCTTATACTACATGTATAACCCAATGAAGCTAGCAGATTCAAGTAATCATTTACATCATCGTTATCAACGAGAGTGTTCAGGTTTATATCTCCACAGAAAACTGAATTAATGCTGGAATTTTGTTCAAGCCAACTCTTGAGTTCATTTATGAATATACTTGGTGTGCTATTATGGTGCCGATAAGCGGCAAGAAGAACTATACAAAAATTTTCAAATTTAAAATTCAAAGAGATACAGTCAGCAGTTGTAAATTCGTTTTTCAGCTCAGTACAAGAGACCTCTTTATTAACATAAACCATTACACCACCTGATCTATTCAAGTAGTTACATTTATAAAAGCATTTATAGTGGTCTATCTTGTAAAGATCAATCTCATTATCTTTAATCCAAACTTCTGTAAGGATAATTATTTTAGGTTTTTCTGCAATATTTAACATAACTAAGAACTGGTCAAAATTCTTCCGTACACTCCTAATATTTTGAACGATAATTCCTAAACTATAGTAATTAACCTCAGGCAAAAAGAAATCGGGTTGAAAATAATCAAATGTGATGTTAGTATTACCTAGATCTAGATTATCTTCTTCCATTAATCATAGGAGTGTAAAATGCAATTGATTATTATTTTAAATAAGTACACATTATGTGTAATGTAATACGCACGTATATAGTTGAATTCTAATAGAGCAGGCAATAATCTAATAATCTCATTCAACCAGGCATAGGAAAATGAAATTAATAATATCCTAAAAGTAAATAACATGAGAATAAATTTACAGTTCTTCATTAAAACCAAAATAATGCAGTGTAATAACAGTGGATCTCTATGAAAAATACATGTAATGAGAATTGGGGATTTCTTAAACAAGTTTTTGTAACCCATCATGAGTGAAAATTCTAACTGCTTTGCTGTTGTGCTCCTTCCGAACGTAGATTTTTGCTTGCCGCACCCATACGAACTGGTAGCCTCGCTCCTTGGCCACAGCTTTGGTTGCCGCCAACAAAGTTTTATTTTCCTCGTCAGATGCTCGTTGATAGAGATGTTGGTTTTTGGTTGGAGGACAGGGTTGAGATCCGTAGAAGTAACATCTCGTTTTTTGCGGTATGCTTCCAGCCACTTTCCTCTCTGCATAGGGTTTGAGAACTGCACAATAATTGGTTGACACTTCTTAGCGTTAATTGACGGTACACGGTGCATGGAAAGTACACTTTCAATCGGAGAAGCAACTTCTAAAAGATTTCCCAGCTTCTCGACGATATCGTCCACCTTTTAACCCTGTGTAACCGGTATACCATCGATCTGAATGTTCATACGCCTAGAATATTGTTCCATCTCGTTTATTTTATTTTCAAGAACTGAAACTCTTGTCTTCAAATTTGCATTATCCGCTTCAATACTAGCAAAGTTTTTAATAAGTTTCTTATTTTCGTTTTGAAGATCGGTTATGTTTTTTAACGCCTCGTCCAACAGCCCAGACATACCTCTCTCAGTGGTTTATTCCTAAATTTCTCAAGAAAACATTTTTTTTTTTAAATCATATCCTCATCACACTTGGAATGGAAACAGGAAAATTGGTATCATGTTTGTATAGGGTAATAGTATTAGCGTTTACCGTTTATAGTATGATTGAATTGAAATGAATTATATTGTTACTGTAACACTGAAGGTTTAGAAGAGATTAGATTGTTATCAATCATGATTGAGTTGCCTACTAGAGAATTTCCCAGTTCAATGACTACAATTATCGATGAAGAGGACAGCATGTTCAGTCCGATACCAATTGATGTTATGAATCAGCATGAAATGAATAGAGAAAGCATACGTCCTATATTTCAAAAGGCACTTGAATCCGTTGAGCATGCAAGTTTACATACAGTGTCACAAAGCGATAAAGATAGCAATAGTATATGACCCATAATTCCATACAATCATGAATCAGTTACGTATGTAAGGTTACCGCTAGTTCAACCGAATATGACTGACGACACAAATAAGTCGTATTCTAAATTCAGCAATATATATAATAAACTGTCGAACCCGATCGAACAGTTAATGAGAGACTTACCCATTACTGATGGTTTGTCAGTGGAAAAATTGTTGAAATTTCTCGATATTTCTATGAAAATCAACGAACGCGGAAATTTACTTGATCAACAAGTATTCAATCTGATTCACAATTCCACAGCGGGACCTGCGTGGAGGGGGAATAATTTTCAGTGAAAGGGCCACAGTTCGAATTGAGACGTAACTGGGAAAACATGTAACGGTGTGCGAGACTCGGTCCTCTGAATGGGCCCATTTCCCATTCAGAGGGACAAATTGTTATGTTTTCAGTTATCAGTAATTTTTATCCAGTTGAATAGGAAACCAAATTTTGTAGAGTTAGTAGGAGTAGAATCAGGAAATTATTTGTGCGTGTGAGTTCAAGTATAGTGAGTGTTTCTGAAAAGTCCAAGTTTGAATATTTTTAAAATGATGAGAGCCGAACTTTTGTTGTTTTTCTCATTAAGCTCATAATTCAATTTCATAGAATGACCGAGGCCCAAATTTAAATGCAGCAAGTTAGCAGGTTCCCAAAATGTATAGATTAAAAATTGAGTATGTCTTCTTGACCTGAATCAATTGCTGAATAACTTTGTTCTGTTTGAAAATTTGACATGTTACCTGACTTCTATTAATTCGTTCTATTTATTTAGAGTTCAATAAACCTGAAGTTGAATTTTATTAGTATTTTTCATTGAAGTTCCTGGATCGTAGTTGCTAGTTGCTAAAACAGGTGACAATTAGATAATGATGATAATCTGTGCATTTGGATGAACGAATCCAATAGAAGCTCCCAACCAATCAAGGATTCAAATAGAGATTTGATAGCATAATTCTGGTAAATATTATAGAAGAGAAGAAACAGCCCCCCTCCATTTACACATCCAAATGCCATAGAAATCAGTAGTTCTTAGGATTGATAAGAAGTATCGAGAAAATAGCCTGTTTTAAAATGAAGAATTTCTCAGCAACACGAGCAGGAACATAATGTTTAAAATTTTATTGTTATAACATGACCTCAAATGTGAGACGTGAATTATTTTTGTGATGAAGATTTTTAGTTTATGTTAAGAAAGGAGTTTTGGAATCGGAAAATTAAACTAAAACTATTCTGTAGTTGAACGTTTCATGAAGATGGAAATCTTTATTCCGTTCTTGAGAATATTGCTGAGTGAAATTCGATTCAAGATCTAGAACAATGGAATAGAAATTTGTAATATGAGTTCTCCGGTGACTGCAAAAGCTGGCAACATCACACCAGACTGATGGAAAATTTAGAATGCATTGTTTAATAGATGGAAATAATACCGTATTTGTCTGATTGAAAACTTTGTGATATATATTTCTTTTAATTTGATTTATCATATTTTGTTATTGAAAATGTTGTGTGGAAATTTTAAAAAAATTATGTCATAGCAGAGTATTTAAAATCCACCAATGAGAGTGGATATTTGAATTCTATGTTTTGAAAAGTCGGAAGTATGTTTGTTAAAAAATAGGGGAAGATCCGTACCCACTTGCTTGCCAGAGGTCACCAGCGACACCCACCAATTTGAGAGCACAAGAGTAGATCCCTTTTTAAATAAATTTGCGTTTTAAAAATTTAAAGTTGTTTGATAGTTAAAAATCGAATTTCATAAGATTCAGTGAGGTCGTAATATGACATGAGTCATTAAATTCAGATAGTCCCATTGGAGAAGACAACAGTAGCCCACCAGAAAAGGCCTAGGACATCAAGACAAAATCCAGATTGCCATCATAATTATAAAAAATCGAAACATGAGTTCATTTGAAAAAGTTATTAAGGAGGACCCTCAGTGCTACAAATAATCACAATTAAATAAAGCTAGCTCATCGAAGGGTTATTTAAATATTAAAAGTCATATCAAAACATGTTCAAGTCTTAAAACGTAAGGGAATATTCTTAAGAACTATTTATGAGATTAACTATTTAAATATGCACAGATGGAATATTATATTAATATTTGATTTATTATAATTATATGCTCACTCATATATCTTTTTTTATCAGAAATTTATTGGAAGTTTTATTAAGCTCATGTTCATAAGATAAATTGATTTATCTGATTTCCACCAGAGGCCGAACCCAAGCCCTGAGATATATATTTTAATATTTATATTTCTCATATTTATTGGAAGTAAGATTTATAAGTTTTATTTGACAAGCAACAGCAAGTCGACAACTGAGCTGTATAAGTTGAAAGTATATATGCTGATTAAAGAAGCACATGATATTAATTGATGCTAATAAGCAAAGTAAATCTTTTAGTGAGCTATCTGTGATATTTTTTACTATATATTTTCTCATATTATTTTTATATTTGTTGCTCTATTTTTTATTGTTGCTCGTTGATATTTCATGTAATTATATTTTTTATGTTTGTTGGATGGTGTACCCTTTATTTATGATCCTATCTTCATGCATGACCAATCTTGTTATAGTCTACTCTATTACCAGTATTGACTTATTATTTGAATTTATCAACCAACTATATTCTTTACCAAATAAGTTGGATGAATCAGCGATATAAAGTATTGATTATTGAATCTTTGGAAATATCACATTATCAAGATTTACTTGAATTATTCAGAATCATTGCATCCGACTTGGAAGAATTGAAGGGTCATAGTATTAAGTTGCAGCAGCAATACGAATTAATAGAATTTATAAGGTATTCTGATAGAGTATTGCCTTTGATTCCGCTCGGTATCGTCTTACACTGCTGACCCCTTTGTCAGATGGTGGCGAGTGACATTGGTGATTACACCATATTGTCTAGTACAAAAATCAGAGCCCTTATATCTATCTACCTCTCCTGCATCTATATTTGTGGAGTCAACCAAATCAGTCATAAGAACTGTGAACTGTTAAAGCGGCCGACGTTTGCAGCCATTGAAAGCAGAGAATCATTTGAGCTCCTAGAAGAGCTGGTAAGAAACTGGTGGTATTTTTCTTTCAGGAGTCACAAAAATATTATATCTATTAAAAATCTTTGCTCTACCGACTGCAGCCAAGCAGGGCACATGTGACGACAAAAATAATGTTACAGAGTGTAGAATAATTAAATTTTATTCTACAGATAAGTTATTATTCTAGCGGCCAAGGCTGGGAATAGTTAACTAACCTGACAAAGAGTGAGAGAGATAGTTGATTTGATGGGAGAGAGAATCCGTATATTATGCATTAGAGATATGAAGATAACAAGTGTGAGTGAGAATGAGAGAGAAAGTAACGGTTGGAAAGAGAATAAAATACTCCTTGGACTGTACAATGAGATCAATGAAAACTAGAGTTACACAGTAAATCGTAATTATAATTTTGTCAAGACTCAAGAGGAATGTGAGTAGAAGTAAAAATGAGAAGGAACAAGGAGAAGAAGAACGAACATGACAAAGAATATGGAATAAACAGATGTAGAAACAAACGGAAAATTAGTTGAAAGCATAGTAGACAATTGAATATGAAAACTGAATGCCACTTTGAAAATGCAAGCTGGCAGGCAATTGTTTTGAATCCATAGACAGAGAGATAGAATAATTGTTATTTATTTTGAAATTAATTGAAACAAGATAACGAATTGAAATTGCATTTGATAATGACTTGGGAAATTATTCAAAGTTTTAGGAAATAGATTATGCGATATGATATTGTTGTTTTGTGTAGAAAAGTGAATAATATTGAGAATTATAACACAGTTATAACTTAATAATCAATCTAATTGAAGAGAAGCTTCAAAATCAGATGAATTTGAAAAGCTAGGTCTTGTTGCACAGAAGCTGATTAAATTTCAACCATTATTAACTTTATGAGAACCAATCAGAGAAGGCCTTTTATAAAAGAAGGCTTCTCGATAGGCTCTCGTAAAACTAATTACGTTTAAAATGAAATTTATTGATTCCTTTTCACAAAAACATAGCAAATTACAGTTTAAAAATAGGAAATAAGTTGATCACTCTAACCAGTATTTGTGGTCAACTTACAGAAAAAATAAAATAATCATCATTACTAAAAAAAATACATAAATGGTTATAACTTGATTTGAAATTATACAAAATAAAATCCATTGATTTTTGAGTCCAGCATTAATTGAAAATCTCTTGCACTCCGTGACGTCTGCAAACCAATGTGAACAAAAATATACAACCAATACAATTTATCTTTAAATTTTACTTAAACAGAAAAATATTCAGAGAGCACAAAACACTTTTCCATAGCCAGCCACCATTTTCTAGAGAAGAACCACAAAGTACAGAGCAAAGCCACACCTCAAACACCTCAATTGATGAATTGTTACATTTAATTTTCACATAAATTTTCAAAAAATCAAAAAATGTTCATTTCTTTCACTATTGACATGGTTGATTTTATCGATGCAAATTTTGGAAAACAGTCCGTTAAGGCACTCAGTATGAATTTCAGTTAAGTGTGACTCCAGTGTGATGACATCAGTGTTGGGCTGATCCGAATACTCATAGTGTTGGGCTGATACTTGTAGTCGACTGATGCATACCAAACTCGATACAGGTGACATCTCAGTTAGCATTGCCTCATGCTTGTAGTAGACGGCTGCATACCAAACTCAATACAGGTGACATCTCAGTTAGCATTGCCTCATGCTTGTAGTAGACGGCTGCATACCAAACTCGATACAGAGTCACGTAAATTTTGTATCATATAATTATACAATGTACATTTCAGGCTTGAAATGACAATGTAATTTGTTTTTTGGAAAAGAGATAGACGCTGCATACAGGATTAACTTAGGTGAGGATTAATTTAGGTAAGGTTTGGTTTTTTGATATTTTCAGCTTTCAAGGTTTAGAGTTCTGCATACATGAATAATTTAGGAGAGGATTTTTTTGAATCAATTCTTTCATGATACTGTGACTGTTATTCTGAATTCAAAGTTGTGAACGTGAACATGGATGGCAATTACCTCCAGGTAATGTGGTCAGCAATAGGCATTGGCATTGTCATTGGCATATGCATTGGTGTAGGCATTGGCATCAACATTGGCGCAGGCATTGGCATTGGCATTGTCATAGGCATTGGCTTCGACATTGGCGCAGACATTGGTGTAGACATCAGTGTAGATATCGGTGTAGTTATTGGTGTAGATATTGGCATAGATATTGGTGTAGATATTGGGGTAGATATTGGCGTTGGCATTGGTGTAGGCATCAGCGTAGATATTGGCGTAGATATTCAATTAATGAGTCACACTAGTTCGAAAATCACCCACATGTTCTTAACACTCTACATGGCATTCACTTGTTGTTGATTTCGAGATTCACGTGATAATTATTCTGATGTTAATGTCCATGCTGTACTTGTTATTTTAAAATGCTTATAAACTAAAAAGAAAATTTTGATTAGGCTACCAACACAAACTAATACACATGAAAATTATTTCTATGTATATAATCAATATAAAAATGAAATTTGTTAACATCTTATTATACAGTCAGCAATACATAAATTGTGAAATTTCCTCAAACTCTATAGAGATATCAATTACAAAATTTTAATAAAAAAATAATTTCATTTCCATTTATTCACTGTTCAAATAAAAAAAATTATCCATTCTTCAAAATTTAGAACATAAACAAATACATGTTACATAAATTTCATAACACTCTGTATCATTATCAAAATTGTAAAAAACATCAGATCATCACAACAAAAATAATTTCAATACATATTTCAATAATTTCAGACAATTGGTCTTCTATTCACAATCATTTCATAATACAATATATCTGCATTCCATTATAATTTAGTATAATATTTCACATTTATGATTTATCATTCAGGGTTTCAAAATTATTTATGTGGACAAATTTATAACTTTTCATTTTAATTTTTTGTTCAAATATTGTATAAAAAGCAAAATATTTAATATTATTAATCATCGTTTATCGGATACTATAGTTTATTTCGACTTTTCAATGTTCTAAACACAAACTACATTTCATGACAAAACTTTACTATCAATCATTAAACAAGAAATCATTCAAAACATCAATAATATTTTGCTTCAAAGGCAATCAATATTCATAAGTAATCATCTGCATCTATGGCAATCAACATAAGTAATCAACACAAAAAATATTATCTCATTCATTACTGCCTCTCTAAGTCATAACCTCTGTTATTCCTTCTTCAGGCAATAATGGGTTTCCATCTCAAAAAACAATCACATACCAGCAAAATTCTAATCAACAAACCCCACTAAAAATTCTACATACACTCCAGCATCCATTTCAAACAATAATCAATCATATCAAATTTATAGAACAAACAGTTTTTTTAAATTTAGAAAAAGACATCAATTACAAAAATTTTAATCTTTAACTCATTTCAATTAATAATATGACAAGACGTTTTTTATTTAATGAAATCATTATTATTCAAGTTAACTTTCATTTATATTGAACACCTCATATATATGGCGACACAATTCATTAATACTTTCAAATTTTGAAGTTTTATTATTATAACAAAAGAATATATACATAAGATTAAATTTCAGCATGTTCTGAATTGAACCATTTATTTTTTAAATAATTTCAGAATTTGAAGACTGTATAATAAGTACAAACCATCTCAAGATTACAATACAAAGACGATCAAGATGGATAATGGGTAAATAAGTTCCCTAAAAAATACAAATAAGAGAAAAAGAAAAATTGGGTAAATGAATTTCCTAAATAATACAAGGAAGAGAAAGATTAATTAGAGCCTATCCTACATGTCAGTACTAAACTTTCATAAGGAAGTATATTTAATAAAAATATACTGAAAATGAGAAAATGGGACATAATTTGCTCTGAAAAACCTAGTTACCTAATATGATACCTGACAAAAAATAGACATAATTAAAATATGTAATACATGATGAAAAAATATACAGCAAAGCAACAATTATTTACACTACAATAGATAGATTTTAGAAAAGTTAAGTTTTATCAACAATTTAAAGATTAGGAAAATAAGCTACTATTTTAACTTCCAAAATTATTTCAGAAAAAATACAAATTTAAATGACTATGGACAAGATTGGTTTAGATATGCATCATAGAAGAAATTTACTGAACATTGCACAAAGACAGGAAAGAATCAAAATTTGAAATGATTAAGGGCCAAGAAAAATAGGCTACAGGAAAGAAAAAAGACACAATTATGGACTCTTACCATACACTGCATAGCGATTATGCTATTCTGAATCCCGGCATAACACAGGATTCCTAATCATAACATAGTGCCGGGGAATACCCTTTCATCATGTGATTCACAGTCATCATCTTGTAAGTAAGCAACTTGAAACAACCTTTGAATACTAACACATCAATGGTGACTTTGTGCTTTGTTTTCTTCAAGAACATGATTTTATTCATGGGTTCATTTGTTTCAACAAAGCCATTTTGCTTACAAAAGTCAGTCATGTTCACTAGATAATGCTTTGCATACACCTTTTCAATTTTCAGTTGAAAGTTGAATTCATCAACTGGATTCAAAGCAAGATTCATTTTGTTTACATTGTTCCTAACCTCTACAGAAACCTGTCTCATGTAAACATTCACTTCATTTACTGTTTTCCTAACTTTCAATTTGGCAATACTACTTTCTTTACTGTTCAATAAAGACAACTCCCTATCTACTACATTACTCAATTCTACTATCTCACTAGGATTTACTTTTTCAATAACAGTAACTAGGCCTACATTATCTGAAACTTGAAATAATTGATCTTGTATCTCAACACTACTATCATCCTGCTTCAATTTGCTTTCATCTTCATGATTATCAATCAATGTTTCATGTGTATCTTTTAATAGAAGGTTTAAACTAACCTGCTCTAGTCTTATACTAGTACATTCTTGCTTTATATCATCAAACCTAGCACTTTGATCTTGTTTCAAATTATCAAACCTAGCATTTTGCTCATTAAACTTTTGTGTTAAGAACACTATAAGATTCAGATCATTTTTAATGTTTGCCATTTTGTAATATGCACTGATATCTATTCATTAAAACTTGACCACTCCAGAACTGACCTCCCATCCAGTAGCATACAATTCATAACCTATCAAGACATCAGCCTACTAATAATTTTTTATAACCAGGGATATATTTTGTAGTTTGAGTCCCACACTAGCGCATATCATTTGCCGTGCTACCAATTTATCCTAAATAGGTTGAATAGCATTTCTCACCTATTAACCTAAAGGAAGTTATCAGCTCCAAAATAGTAGATTCTTGATAAATTATGAATGGATCTATTGCTTTTTTATAAACATATTCATACTTCAGTGTTGCATCAAGAAAAACTAATTCTTGGAAAGACACCAGCCAAGCTCTTAAAAGTTTTAAAAAATCTGGTGTGGCGCACTCACACAACTTTCCTTGCTGTTATGAAAATTGATCACCTGACGCAAGTGTTCATGCGCATCTCAAGTCTACTATTCCAAGATCTGAGCCAGCTGGTGACAGGACAATAACGCTGGAGACACACAGAGTCTGCTATCTCTTTATAGTGAATGTTTTAATAGAATCAACAGTTTGCAATTGAATAATAACATTTTCTCGAATTCCGAGCTTATTTTCAATTTTAGGTGAAAATGTTACTGGACATTAATTGTGCAGTTCTTCATGCTCAATCTTTTCCGCTAGAAATTTTTTGTTTAAATTGAATCTGAAGCCTGATAATTGGGAATCTAAAATCGAACTTTGCATAGATGGGGCGGAGCTCCTGAAATTTTTACAGATATGGGACTTATGGCAGTTGATAGAGCTTATCAATGAATATATTAGGTATTGATTTGATCAAAATCGTTGGAGCCGTTTTTTGAGAAAATCGCGAAAAACCCGGTTTTTGACAACATTTTCGCCATTTTAGCCGCCATCTTGTATTGCATTTGATCGAAATTGTTCGTGTCGGATCATTATAGTGTAAGGACCTTAAGTTCCAAGTTTCAAGTTATTCCGTTAATTGGGAGATGAGATATCGTGTACACAGACGCACATACACTCATATACACACACCAACACCAATAGGGTACAGGTACCAAAAAAACACTTTTTGGGCTCAGGGGACCTTGAAACGTATAGAGATTTAAAAAATGGGGGTTACTTTATTTTTTTGGAAAGCAATACTTGCCTTACTATAATAGGGCAAGGAAGTAAAACAATTCTACACACACACACATACAGACCAATACCCAAAAACCACTTTTTTGGACTCAGGGGACCTTGAAACATATAGAAATTTAGAAATTCGGGTACCTTAATTTTTTTCAGAAAGCAATACTTTCCTTACCTATGGTAATAGGTCGAGGAAAGTAAAAAGACTTAATATTTTCAGATGATTTAATTTGGTATGGTAGTTGATAAAAGTATTTTGAAGCTACATATTGGATCGATTGCTTGAAAATTGATTCATTGACTTATGGTAAACGAAACATTCTTTGTGTGATTCTTCTTGTATTGTATTATAAATTCTCTGTACCAGTATTGCCAGCTCCGACATAGAATAGCTTCAAGACTTTTTATACAAAAAGATGTTGTAGAACATTTTTAATTACTCTTTCCATGATTAATTCTGTTTTAAAAACTTGGAACATACAATCTTCGGGGACGGAATTTCACTTTACACTTATGTGACAGATATTGTTCTAACTCTTCTGTAGACTTGGCAGAGGGAAAATCAGGCAGGCACATTAATCATGTTAGATTAGTCTTAACTATGTGTTCACGTATGAAAAGAATCTATTCTCCAGTTTCTTTTTAGGGGTTGTTTTTGCATTTTGCCTTTGAAGACTAATACTGGGCCGCCGTCTCATCGACAATAGTGTTGGTCCTTGACTTTGACATTCCTTGTATACACATGGCAAAACTAAGCATATACCTATGATCCAACGAACACGCACACTCACCCACTCACATATATGCACCACATTTGACAAAAGGAGACATTCTTTAAGAGGAAACAACTATCTAATACTTTTATTTCCTGGAATGAGCTCATAGATTGCACGTCTTTATTGAAAATTAACTTAGTTGATCGGTAAATCTTACATGATGTGGTCAATTGATTGATGCATTCAAATGCATTTGCCATCAGCTATCATACTCTGGAGAAGGATGAGGAGGAGTGGTAGGAGGAGGAGGAGGAGGAGGAGGAGGAGGAGGAGGAGGAGGAGGAGGAGGAGGAGTAGGAGGAGGAGGAGTAAGAGAAGTAGGAGGAGGATGATACTTATTATGGATGGTTATAAATAAATCATTCAAATCGCAAAATAATAAATATATTCAATGATCAATCACAGATATTGTAAAAAAAATAGAATATAATATGAAAATAGTTATAAAATACAAATTTGAAATTGAAAAAAACTATTGACATATTTTTAAAATGGCAGATGAAAAATTTCAGAATTATAAGCTGATTAAAAAAATATTCAATCAACTCAATTAGTTAGCCATTAGTCCAAACTGTAATCATTATCTATCTCTCCCTTGATTCTTGATGTATGAATTGAATAAAGAATATACGAATTATTGAGAGTTTATGCATGCAAAACTACGAATAATAGAGGTCGAAGATAAGCCCGCGCTTGACTTTACTATTAATTATCAACGCCAGTGTAAAGTTGGAAGAACATTATCCAGAACTACATCGAAAATTGACTGTTCTGGATGTAGAATCAATAGTTCTACAGTTCCTTATGAGTTATGACAGAGACAAGAATAATATACTTATATAGACTTAATATACTTACTTATCCTTCATCTATGGTTATGACAATAGTTCCATGTAAATATTTGGAACTACAGGATTCAAAAAAGTAATGCCCTTCAAGTTCTACAAAATAGATGTATTTTGGTCAGATGAGCACAAAAATATGCTTATAGATCATCGATTATGAAAGTTCTATGAAGAGGAGGTTATCGTAGATTCAGAACCAGTAAGTTATGATGAAAAAATTAAATACGGAAATATTTATGGCTAGTTTAAACTCGTAAATCGAGAAAATTCACGTTTTCACCAAAAGAATACTGAATTTGAAAATTTGATAGGTGAGAACCACAGTTCTAGGCAGGGGGGAATCACCCTGATTACATAACTGTTGAGTTCCAATCGATAGATTCCACAAAAAAGTTTTCATGGCCATTTTTCAAACTCGGAAATCGAGATAATTCACGTTTTTTATAATAGATTCAACAGGAAAGATCTATTTCAACTTTGCGAATGAATATGATTATAAGAGAAAGTAGGATGATTGTAATTCTCTTCTCCATCCATATTATTAGCAAATCATATATAAACAATATTGTATTATCATCTTGAAATATTCACTCATCTTCTTCGAAGAGGAAAGAAGTTCTTTGTATCCATGTTTGTATTGCTGTTTGGCTTTGAAAGCTGCATTCTTGTTCGAATTACATAAATGAGTCGAAAGTGACCTGCTAAGAGGGAGATGGGTCGCCAAAAACATAGGGTGATGTTATCGGAGGTTCAAACGTATTCCATAACAAAACCTTTTCTAGCTGAAACTCTTTTCGGAAGGAACATGGTGCTTTTCTCACAAGAGGGCTTATTGTCTGTCCAGTCTACAATCTGGAAGGTTTCGAAGGAAAGTGTCAAATATTCATAACAATAAGAATATCTACAACAATATCTGACCCTCACAGTATAGTTTCTTCGAATTCTGGGAGTACAGATGGGACTATTGTTTCCCTACCCAGTTTGCAAACATTCTCTTCAAGTGTTCCATTGAGAGGGAAGTATTTATTTGTAAGAAGAGGCAACATCAAAGTCGCAGTGATATCAATACATTGAATACTAGAAAGGTATTTTATAATGAACCGGTGGAGGTGTTTTATAAGCCAATTTACCTCACACCGGATATCAATCTGTAACCGGTGGAGGTGTTCTATAAACCTCTTCACCTCACACCGGATAACAAATTATGTCGCCGAGAATTTCTTTATACCATGACTTAGTTAATCTTCATGGCACAACGTGGAATATTAATTACAAAGAACTAAAATAAAGTTTAGGTCTTTAAGAACTAAGAACTAACTAAACTTCTTACTTCTTATCCTTACTTCTTTCTTATCTTACTTCTTAGACATGAGGTTCGAAAGACACTCTTGCAGTCTATCCCACCGTTGTGCACCAATGTAAACGGCGGAGAGTTTCTCCTCTCCTGTAAAATTTACTGACATTATACTACTATCAAACATCTATTTGAATCTGTGATTAGTTGGGAGCTTACAGTGGATTCGTTCATCCAAATGCACAGATTCTCAGCAATATTTAATCGTCACCTATTTTAGCAACTAATAACTAACTATGAGCCAGGAACTTCAATGAAAAATACTTTAAGAATTTAACCTCAGGTTTAGACCTGATACACAAAAAACAACTGCAATTATACCCACTCAATTTCATACTATCACAATTAATTGGCTTCGTATTATATAGAATTCATTTATTAGATTGGCTTCTTAACACTAATTCTATTTCCTATTCAAAGAGCAAAGCGAAGTTCTAGTTCATGGTACAGTAGTTTCAAATTGTGAATCTTATTCTCGTGGATGTCGATTCTAGAGAGCTATAGTGTATTATCTTGAGTCTTCGACCATGTATAGATGGCCCAATACATCCTATACATTGTCGAAATTTAAATCACCACACTTATGATTGCCGTCTGTCATGGATCAGTAGCCTCTCCACCATAATTTTGTATATTGCTAAGTATATTAAAGTATTATCAAGTGTAGGCTATTAAAGTTTTATTAAGTGTTCTAAATGATAAGATACTGAAGAATTGAAGTAATGATTTTACAACACATCAAGATCATTATCAACTTTGCTTTACTCGGTTGACCCCTTACCCACCCCACCACCCATTGATTCAGAAAAAAAATTAGCTTCTACACGCACTCCCCCCCATCTATACAAATTTTCGTCAGTCATACTACATCACTAGCTTTTTTGGGACCCCCACACAAGAATTTTATTGATTTAGAGAGAACCCAAGAATTTCAAGAATGCATTGACGGGGGAGGGGGGTTAGTAACCCCACGAAATTTCAATTGGAGTGAAACCTAAGTATCTCATAGGCCCTATCCAAAACGATTTCAAGTACAAGCTTGGTCAAAAGTATAAACTTCAGTGAATCATCTTGAATGGAAATCGGTATTAAAAATTGAAGAAAACTTGAAAAGACAAAGATATCGAAATATTGATATTTTAATCTATTGCAGCAGTCATTATAATATGATTATGAATATGAATTTTAATATTATGTGTAAGCTCTAATTATTAATGTTAATATTCAAAATCTCTCATATAATTATATTTTAATTAATAATTAACTGAAGAGTTGTTGGAGAATTTGGAATAACAAAAGTAATGCAATTGCGAATATTTAATTGCAAAATCATCATGGAACTTCGTGGAGTATAACCTTGGATTATTGTCATAATAATAGATTGCAACATGTGTTTCATTTTATATCATTGAAAGTCTTCTTCCTCTTGATTTTGAGTGAACATTCCAAATCAATAGAATATCATTCAAAAGGACATTGAAAATACTGATGATGATGATGTAATCTAAGTCGAAATTATGTTCTATGGTATCATGTTAGTCTATAATATCTATAGTATCTATTAGCATACCACATATTGGTTGGTATAGGCAAACAACTCAATGTGAAGCATTGAAGCTATTGAAAGCTATTTGAAAGGAACAAATTAAAAGATTGAAATTATTGTTATGATAACAAGGGTGAACGCACCCTCCCCCCCACTGAATTAAGAAACTCTCCCCCCCCCATGTAATATGCATCCCCTGGGCACCCTTGAAAATAATAATCATCCAGTGTAGAAGAATGGTGTGAATTTGAATACAGTCGCTTCACATTGATTTGGAAGGTTAGTGTGAGGAATTAAAAAATAAGTTGGTTGAGACCCTCAACTTGACCCTTAATTTAAAATGAAATATAAAACTAATAATTGCTAATATGATCAATAAACTAATTAATCAATCTCCAAATAGAAATGTTATATTGTTCAAATTTCACCAGATGATATCAAGTAGAAAAATTGAACTCAACTCCCTATGCATTACTGTATCAACTCGAAATAAGTTGATATTTTCCTTTAAAAAAATTATTTAGCCTTAAAAATCGATTTGAAGAATGGTAAGGTGGGAAGAAATGCCATAGTAATCTATTAATTCATCAAATGAATATTGATTGTTTATAGTTCACTTCAAATAGATAATTCCCCTAGAGTAGAAACATAAGAGCTGTTTTCCCACAAAACAGCTTTTTTGAGTTACTACAGTAATGATCTGATGTTGCGCCAAGCTATTGCTAGGAAAGAAATCTTGCCGTAGGAATCCATAGGGAAATTATAGTTTAGAGTTTCTATTGTTGGTAACACTGATCACGCGGACTCGCGTGCGTGAGCATTAACTTGTTACTGTGATAGTGTAGAACTGTACAGCGCATGCGCAATGACGTCATTGATGACGTCATTATACTAAGAATATTTCGACCAGTGCATATGACTACTATTTCTATTTCGGCATCTGCGCATGCCCGGTGACGTCGAAATGACGTAGCATACTAAGGGGCGATTGCTGAGATCGGGATTATCTTTTGCGCTCAGCTAAAAACCAGTTTTTGCTCCGCAGATCAAAAATCGGTTTGCTGAGATCGGGATTAACCACGCTCGAGCGCAAAAGTTGACCGACCGGTGTACAGAAATATTCTTAGTACGAAATAGTCTTAGTACGTTATGTCACAGGGCAACGTACGCACGCGCATACACATGCAGTGATATTCTTAGTCACTATGACGTTACCAGAATATTCTTAGGAACTATGACGTCGCATAGAATGCCGAGTATCCATAACCAACAGTAAGATAACCTAAAAGGGAACGTTTATTGCTCGAAGATCCTCTTTTACCCAGAATGGTAGTGCATAACGGAATGGTCCCTTGCAGCCATTTGAAAATATAATGACAACAGGGTCCATCTTGCTATTCGCTACCTATGAAGTATATTAATGTATGCAAATAAAATCTCCAAATCAATTTCCCTAATAAAACCAAAGGCATTGCTCGATACATCATATCAAGTGATTATTATGTTTTAACAGTGTTATGAGAGTTATGACATTATATTGAGAGTTATAACACAGTTAAAACTTGATTATCAATCTAATTGAAGAGAAGCACAGAGAAGAGAATCCCTTCTCTGTGAGAGAAGCTTCAAAATCAGATGAATTTGAAAAGCTAGACCTTGTTGCACAGAAGCCGATTAAATTTTAACCGTGATTAACTTTACGAGAACCAATCAGAGAAAGCCTCTTATAAAAGAAGGCTTCTCTGATAGGTTCTCGTGAAATTAATTACGTTCAAAATGAAAAAATTAAATGAAATTTATAGATTCCTTTTCACAAAAGCATAGCAAATTACTGTTTAAAAATAGGAACTAAGTTGATCACTCTAACCAGTATTCGTGGTAAACTTACAGAAAAATAAAATAATCATCATTACTAAAAAAATTACATAAATTGCTATAACTTGATTTTAAATTATACAAAATAAAATCCATTGATTTTTGAGTCCAGAATTAATTAAAAATCTCTTGCACTCCGTGACGTCTGCAAACCAATGTGAACAAAAATATACAACCAATACAATTTATCTGGAATATTAAAAAAATGTAGGCTATCATTATTATTTTTATATGAATGTTTTAAAAACCATTACTACTCAACTTTATATCTCTCACATGTGGTATTCACGATTCTAATTATCGAAAAGAGAAAAAATGTATATGTATATAATGCTGAATCTATATAATTATTATGTATCTGCTTCTTTATAAACATATTTATACTCATGTCAGTGTTGCATCAAGAAAAAACTAATTCTTGGAAAGACCCCAGCCAAGCTATTAAAAGTTTTAAAAAATCTGGTGTGGCGCACTCACACAACTTTCCTTGCCGTTATGAAAATTGATCAACTGACGCTAGTGTTTACGCGCATCTCAAGTCTACTATTCCAAGATCTGAGCCAGCTGGTGACAGGACAATAACGCTGGAGACACACGAAGTCTGCTATTTCTTTATAGTGAATGTTTTTAAAGAATCAACAGTTTGCAATTGAATAATAACATATTCTCGAATACCGAGCTTATTTTCAATTTTAGGTGAAAATGTTACTGAACATTAATTGTGCAGTTCTTCATGCTCAATCTTTCCGCTAGAAATGTTTTGTTTAGAATGTATCTGAAGCCTGATAATTGGGAATCTGAAATCGAACTTTGCATAGATGGGGCGTTGCTCCTGAAATTTTTACAGATATGGGATTTATGGCAGTTGATAGAGCTTATCAATGAATATATTAGGTTTTAATTTGATCGAAATCGTTTGAGCCGTTTTTGAGAAAATCGCGAAAACCCCTGTTTTTGACAACATTTTCGCCATTTTAGCCGCCATCTTGTATTGCATTTGATCGAAATTGTTCGTGTCGGATCATTATAGTGTAAGGAACTTAAGTTCCAAGTTTCAAGCTACTCCGTTAATTGGGAGATGAGATATCTAATGACATATTTTTAAAATGGCAGATGAAAAATTTCAGAATTATAAGCTGATTAAAAAAATATTCAATCAACTCAATTAGTTAGCCATTAGC
>NC_052516.1:28670472-28672972 GCF_014356525.2 Nilaparvata lugens
GAATCACTCTGTATATGAACAATTTGGAAAAGTCCAAGATCATGAATAATAATAATAATCCTTTGAGAGAAATATCATTTATTGGTATAGATATGTGATGATATAATATTCTTATACAATAATAATAATGATGAAACACATGAAGATTTAGAAAAATATTTGAACTCAATTTCACCTTCTATAACATTTACTATGGAAGTTCAAAAAGAGAAAATAATTTTTTTAAACTTGGAAATAAGTAAGAGAAATGAGAAACATAATTTTAATATCTTCAGGAAAACCACACATACAAATTCTCTTATTCCAAAAGACTCTAACCATCCATGGCAGCAAAAAACAGCAGCATTCAGATCAATGATTTATAGATCATAGTGAAAATTATAAAACATGATACCAAATTTATTGATAAGATGATATATAAGCAAAAATATAAACAAATTAATCCACAAAACGATAGAAATTCAGAAAATAAGGAATATATTTGTGTTCCATACAACACTATTCTCAATAAGGCAATTAGGAAGACGTTCGCAAAAAAATTCTATTTAGGATACAAAACAACAAAAAATAATGCTTTTGATTTAATAAAGAAGATTTCTAATAATAAAAAATATAACTAGAACAAGTTAAAAAATCAGGCGTTTATAAACTGGAATGTAGTAATTGTGAAAAATTTTACATTGGTCAAACACGTGTAGATGTTTTCAAAACAGGTTCAATGAACATATTCAGGCCTTAAATTCAAAATATACTACTGAAAAATCAGCGTTTGCTGAGCATTTAATTTAGAATAGTCATAATTATATCAATATAAATTCTAATATGAAAATATTAAGCATTGTTAGTGAAAGTAATAAATTGAATGTAAAAGAAGAATTTTATATCTATAAAACTGCAAAATTGAATAGGAATAATTTAATAAATATAATCCAATTTGACTTAAATAGTCCATTTCTGATAAAATTGAAAGTGAATGAATAAAATTTAAAGTTTTAAAATATAAATTTAAATTTAATAACTTTCACCAGAAATGAATTAGTGATATGAATTTAAGCATATGTTCGTTTTATATCAATTAGTAAACAGTTATTGAATTTTATTTTATTTTATAACCTGAAGATGGTGTAATATATCACCGAAACTAGTTGTTCAACTATTTCAAAGTTTTTTTTAGAATAAAGGGTTCTATAAGATTTATTTTGTTTTATTATTCATATAATCATTTTATATCAATGCTTCAGATTCAACCAATGAAAGCAGTTCAAAGTGAATCTTATAATGACTAATCAATAATTACTATCATAATATAATAAACAATATTATTATCTTATTACATAGAATTACTAGTACCCTAAGTTCCATGTTAATTTTGATTCTGTAATATGCACTTTTTTCTTGAATGAAATATAAAGGATTGTGTGGTAGAGAGGACCTAGAGTCCCTAACTCCGCCCTTAATAAAGGCAATTATTCAATAATTCAATTCAATTCTCTCTCTCTCTCTCTCTCTCTCTCTCTCTCTCTCTCTCTCTCTCACACACACACTCACCCTTAGAGCCGATTCAAGTCCATTCTCATAAGCTGCATCGTAGGCAGTTCGGATATCAGCCATATCTATCTCACTCCTAGAAATTAAAATCCTTGTACAAGCGGAATCTTCATCATCATTATCTCCCTTTATATCTTCATTCATTTCATGTGCGAAGTATTTGAAAGGGTCCATGGAAAAGTTCACTGCAAGGGAAACATTTTCTATATTCATTTTCATTCAAATACTTGACTAATATACCGTATCGGTACCTTCCATATAACCACAAACAAGATAGTATCTATGATACTAACGATTGTATCTGTAATGTAAAGTTCCATATATGAGGTCATTAAATTAATCAAGACAGAACTTAAGTTACTGGAACAGCTAGTGGTTCGAATTAAAAGATCACCACATTTCAGGCTGTATCACAATGTCAATTTTGCGAATATCTCGAAAACTATTGCATTATATCACAAACCTCTTATACTGGACAAAGCTTGTGGAGAATTTATCAAGCTTCATTTCTGCTATGTTAGGTATGTTATGTTGGTGAAACACATTGATCTCAATATATAGGCATGTATAGGTAAAAAATGAAAATATAACTTTAAAATTACCCTCATACCTTTATCGAAAGCCTAGGGAGCTTTTGATATGTTCACCTCCTAATTATTACTCTCAACAAAGCTGCAAAGTCAAAATTAGAAATTGTGTTCATGTAATATGGGGAATATTGAGAGGTTTGAATTGTAGTTTTTGTGCCTTTCTTTCAGGTTGTTGAACTGATCAAAATTGAACTAAATTTTCCCAATATGAACTCCAGTGAACCTTGTTTTTGATTGTTGAAGAATTTATTCATGCACAAACTAAGCACCTAAATTTCGTGTTGCCATAAAAGATTTGCTAACTTGCTTCTTATCCATCCAAATTAATGCAATCTTCTAGCATTTCCATAGTACTGGCTTGG